>NW_020225574.1:825-3009 GCF_003070985.1 Temnothorax curvispinosus
GGCTGATACTCTTGTGGGCATCGCGAGAGATGCTCTACTGACGGGGGTGGTCGACGTTCAGGCCATCGAGAGATGGCTGGCACTGATCTTCCCGCCGTCAGCTGTGCGCCCTCCACGGCGCGCCTCGACGAAGCAGCGCAATCCTCCTAACACAAAAGAGAGTAGGAAGCAGAAAATAAAGAGAGAATATGCACATGTGCAGACTCTCTACAAGAAGAGCCCAAAGGCCTGCCTTTCGCACGTCCTCGAAGGCGGCTCGGAACGTGAGCGACCGTCCGCTGTCGAATTCGACGCGTACTGGCGTCCCGTAATGGAGGCGTCTAGTGGCGCGGATGGAGACATGACGGCCTTGCGCGAGTCGTACGGGGAGGCGGGGCGGATAGCGCGTACTAGCCGGAGCCGTCCACCGACAGCCAGAGGGATTCATCTCGAAGGCTTAGGTGAGGGCGCCGCCACTGGCCCGACTCGGGCGGCGGATAAGGCCTCGCTCTGGGATCCTATAAAACCTATCGAGGTTCGAAGGATTTCGATCAAGACTGATACAGCGCCCGGATTGGACCAGATTACGCCGAGGATGTGGAACGCTGTTCCCCTTGTTCTTCGTGCGCTTCTGTTCAATCTGCTGCTCCTGGCAAGAACGGTACCCTCGTCGATCGCCACAACAAGAACTGTATTTCTGGAGAAGGGAGGGATGTCTGACCGGCTTTCACCGGCGGAATACCGACCTCTCAGCATAGGATCAGTTGTGGTTAGACACTTCCACAAGATTCTTGCCAAACGTTTAGCGGCCCTGAACGTGTTCGACACTCGCCAAAGGGGTTTTCGGCCGGTGGATGGGGTGTGTGAGAACGTCACAGTCCTGTCCGCCGTGCTCGGTGATGCCCGGAGGCGATGTCGGACACTACATCTGGCGTGCGTTGACCTGTCGAAGGCATTTGACACGGTCTCGCACCCAGCCATACATAGGACTCTTGAAGAGCTGGAGCTCCCTTGGGAGTTTAGGGAGTATATCAGGGCCGTCTATTCGGATGCGCAAACGGTGATAGGATCCGTCACCAATAATGTATCGGCCATTAAGATCGGCCGTGGCGTGAGACAGGGTGATCCGTTATCGCCGCTACTGTTCAATCTGGTCGTGGATAGAGCACTAGCAATTCTCTCGGAGGATGTTGGCTATCAATTGGGAGACGAGCTGATCGGCGCCTTGGGCTACGCAGACGACATTGTGCTCCTTGCCTCTACCAGGTCCGGGCTGCAGGAGAACTTGACACGGCTTCAGGCTGCTTTTGCGCGCAATGGACTTACAATTAACGCAAAGAAAACAGGTGTGCTGTCCATGGTGGCGTCCGGTAAAGACAAAAAGGTGAAGATTGACACAACACCGTACTTCACCGTGGGGGGAGCGCTGATTCCGCAAAGATCCTCTGTCGAGATCTGGGCGTACCTGGGCTGCATGTATGAAGGTGCTAGGGAATTCGCTAATGATCCGCCCCTAGCTCACTCCATCGAGCTACTCACTAAGGCGCCTTTGAAGCCGCAACAACGACTGAGGCTCTTACGTGACTTTCTCCTGCCACGGTATTATCACCGTTGGATAGTGGGAACCGTCACGGCCAAAACGTTGAGGGGCGTTGACATTATGGTACGCAAGGCCATTAGACGATGGTTGCGATTTCCCCATGATGTTCCTGCTGGATATTTTCATGCGCCGATACAGAGTGGCGGGCTTGGTTTGCCTCTACTTAAGACTTTAATCCCTATTCTGAAGTTCGACCGATTGCAGCGGTTGTGTCGCAGCACTCTGCCCGCGGCGCGCGCCGCCGCCGAAACCACATTTGTGGCTAGGCGGCTGGTTTGGTGTGAGAACCAGATGCGCATCCGGGGTAACAGGGTGCTTACGACCGCTGAGCTTAGACAACAGTGTGCAGCCTGGTTGCGCGAGTCGTGCGATGGGAACGGGCTCAGGGAGGCGGAAACGTCGAAGCTGAGTTCGCATTGGGTGTCGGCGGGAGCCGATCTCATCCCCGGAGCCGACTACGTGCACTATCATCACATACGGGCCAACTGTATTCCGTCTAGAGCGAGAGTCTCCCGAGGTCGTGATGGGCGCGAGGTTCGCTGTCGTGCTGGTTGTCCTGATATCGAGACGCCGGCGCACTGCGTTCAGCGTTGCTTCAGAACGCA
>NW_020225575.1:0-4547 GCF_003070985.1 Temnothorax curvispinosus
GAGGGGGACCTTGACAACATATGTCAAGGTCAAGGTCATCGGAGGTGGGGCCCTAATTGTAAACATTTACCAAGATTGTTTTTTGAGTTTTTAATGTCAATATGTTCAAAGTGTTTTAAAACGTCGAAATATCGCATTAAAAAAAAATGTCCGTATGTATGTATGTATGTGTGTATGTGTGTGTGTATGTGCCAAATTTACCGACATTTCTATGACTCCAGAACTAATCAACCAAATCTTAACGAATTATATATGAAATAGGGGTAGAAAAGACTGAAGAATATAATAGAATTAATAAAAATTGTTAATAATAAAAAGGTTACCGATTTCTGTTTAAAAAAACAACCAAGTTTACTGAAATTTTTATAACTCAAGAATTAATTAACCAAATTTTAAAAAATTATATATGAAATAGGGATAAAAAAAACTGAAGAATATAATAGAATTAATAGAAATTGCTAATAATAAAAGAGTTATCGATTTCTGTTTAAAAAAATCTACGTGATTGCTCTAATTTCCGCAAATTTTGAGATATCAAGTTTAATTTTTTTTTTATAGATAGAGTATCATTAAAGATAGGTTGGTGTTGAATTTAACAAGGATTGGTGAAGGGATTGCCGATTTCTGGCTATTTTTAGAAATGTCCGTGGTTGCTCTAATTTTCGTAAATTTTGAGATATCGAGCTTAATTTTTTATGGATAGAGTATCATTTAAAGAAGGTATTGAATTTTGCGAGGATCGGTGAAGAAGTTACCGATTTTTGCTTAAAAAGTTACATGTATAAGTAATACATGTAATTTTATATAAAGTATCATTAAAAGAAGGTTGGTATTGAATTTGGTGATAATCGGTAAATAGTTTCTTTCTTTATACAAAATTTTGAATTTTTGAGATATGTCTGTGGTAGCTTTACGTAAATTTTGAGATATTGGGTTATTTCTAATTTTATTATATTCTTCAGTCTTTTTTACCCCTAGTTCATATAATTCTTTAAGATTTGGTTGATTAGACCCAGCTTTATACGCGATCAAAGGTCTATAATATTTGGAGAAATGTCTGTGGTTGCTTTAACTTCCGCAAATTTTGAGATATTGGGTTATTTCTAATTCTGTTATATTCTTTAGTTTTTTCTTGAATTTGGCAAGGATCGGTGAAGGGATTACCGATTTCTGCTTAAAAAGTGTATAAGATGTACATGTAATTTTATATAGATTATCATTAAAGGAAGGTTGTATTGAATTTTGAGAAGATCGGTGAAGGAGTTACCAATTTCTGCTTAAAAAGTTACATGTATAAGTTATACATGTAATTTTATATAGAATATCATTAAAAGAAGGTTGGTATTAAACAAAATGGAAATAAGATATATCTGTAATTAGTAGAGATCATTTTAGTAAAAACATTAATTATTTAATTGATTTTTGTAAGAGTATAACAGATATTAATATAACAGATATTAGTTGCAATAAAGCTTTATCACAATAAAAAAAGTGTGCAAACCTGCACATTGCTTCCTCATAGTTTTTAAGTGGGCAAGTAGAAACTTGCACATTGCTTCCTCATAATTTTTAAGTATGCAAATTATAAATTTGAACATTACTTCCTCACAATTTTTAAGTATGCAAATTATAAATTTGCATTGCTTAATCAACATTTTATTTTGCTCATAAAGCTTCCTCTATGAGGAAGCCAAATTAATAAACATCTACTAATAATTATGCATAAAAAAACAGGCTTCTTCATAAAGAAAGCTTTATGAGCAAAATAAAATGTTGATTAAGCAATGTTCAAATTTATAATTTGCATATTTAAAAATTATGAAGAAGCAATGTGCAAGTTTCTACTTGCTCACTTAAAAACTATGAGAAAGCAATATCCAGGTTTCTACTTGTTTATATCAGTAGTCGAATTGGTACGAAATGAGGGAGGTTCCAGGTTCAAACCCTGGCTGAGGTAATATTTTTTGCAATAAATTTAATAATTTAATTTAATAAAAATGAGATGCATATATGTAAGTATCAAAGATTAAATCAATTTAGAAACGACCAAAACCCACGGTCGAAAAAGTCTTGACGATTAATCTGACCAAAACCAATGGTTGAATTGTCACGACATTAGCCAAACATTGACGAATATAAAAATAGAGTTTCTCGTTTATTAATTATTGGCGAGACAAATACATATACTTTCTGTTATTAATAAAGATTGCCAGTTATAGTCAATAAAGCCTCATTACTGTTATTATTATACAATACTTCTTATACACATTTTTACTTATTTAATTTAAAGAAATAATACCAATTTCCTGGTATAACTCTACTTTTTTTTAGGAAAACGTAGCATAAAATCACGAATTGTCGGATTGCAAAATTATGTGATTGATGATTATGTCGTTCAATATTCGCATCTTTATTTATTCTCGGAGATATCAATGCACGAGGGTCACTGTGGAGTTCGACCTATCAGTGTCGTATTATCACGTCATAGTGGTCTCTACGCCTCTACGCCAAGCAACTTCGGAAAGCATAATCAAAGACGACTGTTGTAGAAAAAAATTGATGAATTAATATTAATATTAATAACTCCTAAAAATTAAAAATGTCCATGTTGTTTTGAGAAAAATTGACAAACCATCGACAATTTCCTCCTCAAGCTTTGCAAAAGCTATAGAGTAATACTCGAGAACTTAGTGGTCAATTAATTGTTATTAATCATGTGCCAATTAATTATTAACTCGTTGTTTGTACTAAACATCTTACAGTAATAAATATACTTTTTTCGATATCGCGATATCGCGATGACTTTTTAAACGAATCTCCGCGTTTTGTTGTGACCATAGATCATGATGATACGTTTGAAGATTTTACTTTGAATAATAAATATGTGTAAAGAGATACGCAACTTCCTTGATAATGGTATATTTGGAGGAAAAATGCTGATATTACATTGTAACTTTCCTCAATGATGACTAATGGTTGTATGTTTCAACAGGACAACACTCGAATCTTGCGTGAGTTCGATTATGCAATAATGTTTTCTTGGGAAACCCCCGGTGATTACAAAAGTCATGAGGTGTATTCTCGATCAATTTTTTCTTGCGAGATTTCTTGGAGTTATCATCTTCCGAACCAAAATAAGCTTTAATTATTCCAATATCCAACCGGCTTTTTCTCTCTCTTTCCCTTTTATTTGATCCCTCTTCTCATTCCTGTGAAAAATTCTTGCGACTCCACTTTTCGTTTTTATTTTAATTTTATTTATAAAATTAACATTAATTTTTTTCTTAAAGAAAAAAAATACTTTGTCATTTTCCTATTTTTATCTTAAATCTTCCTGATCACTAGGGGTCAGCTTGATCCCAAAAAATTTTCAAAGTAGAATTACACTAACTCCAAGCTTTTTTACTCTTTAACACATCGTTCTTACAGAATTGCTTGTCCATTTTTTCCCGAAAATTATTCACTTTATATTGCAAAATAAATAGGGGAGACCGGGGCTGGTTGTGACATTTTTTCTATAAAGTGTCTCAACTTTTTGATTATGTTGTTCTTATAAATGAATCTAGGCTTGCTAGATTCAGTAACTAATCAGGATTTAAATTTAATAATAATTTTATCTAACCGCTCATTAGAAATTATATAAATTAAAAAATTCTGAAAAAAGAGACATGTAACTTTTTATCCCACACCAGGGGCTGGTTGTTACACCACACGGGGTAAATTATTTTAATTTTAAGATTAAATATTAAAACACAAATATTTGTAAAGTTTATAAAAATAAGGTTTATTGTAAACAGAAGAAATTAGAGAGTATATACCACAACATACAAATTTCTGCTTATTTAGATAACAAGTGCTAGACCAATAAACAAACCTGCGTTTTTGACGGCTGCTTGTCCGGGCTCCTCTCACAAGAACGCCAGCGCCACTAGCTCGCGCGGTATATCTTCCGACACTGGCGTGATCATTTATCTCTTTCTAACGTTACTATAGCGTTTTCAGTTTAGCTACCGTTGGCACTGTAACAACCTACCCGTGTAACAACCAGCCCCAGTCTCCCCTACCTTTTTTAAAACGTAGACTGCTGTACTATTTTTTTCAAAAAGTGTCACATTTCATGGGTAGTCATAAAAATATCAATAATTTAAATAATACGTTACAAATTTTTAAGTAAAAAAAGGTCATTTTTAATGTACCTTAACTTCTGAGATTTTTTTTCATTATATGTTAATATTAAATAATTAACAAAATTAATATTGTGGCAGGTTTTACAACAGTTCAAGAAGGTCATATAATGATATGTATAAGAGTTAGATCCTTTTAATCTATTAAAATTTATATATGTGCAGTTTCCACAATCAAGATCAAATAACCTCAATCATGGCATAAAACAATTAATTACTATGATACACAAGCATTACTTCTGTATATATATATCTTATCAAAAAAAAGAGTCGCGCTTCAAGTGATCTATTACAATTACAAAAAAGAAATGATATCTCTTTAAATTACAGCGCCAATTACAGAGAGAACATATATATTGCCTC
>NW_020225576.1:0-1032 GCF_003070985.1 Temnothorax curvispinosus
AACGGGAAATTAGTTAAATAGGCATTATTAATGAGAGTCTGACAGTATACTAACCCTAGAATCCATGACTCATTTTTTTGACCTTCTAATCCATGACTGGGGGCAATATTGACCCCACGCTTTATTTGATCGTAAAACCGGTCCTACAGAAATAAAGGGCCTTTAAACCTACATGAATTTCTTCGTTTTTTAATAACAAAGAGAATGGTATACGGTAAATTTAATTTTACTCAAGTTTAGTTAGTGAAAAATCCATTTAAAGACTGAAAAACGCAGAAAATCAGCAAAAACCTCTTTTTTTAAACAAAAATTTGTATCTTTTTTTGTAATCAACCGATTTTAAAAATTCAAACGGGGTTTTAAAGAGGACACATTAGACTATTAGAAAAAAATTGTCATCGCTATGTTCTGTTCAAAAAGTATATTTATTTGGGACTATAAAGATGAAGAAATTCGCAAAGTTGAAATACGGAAAAAGTCGATGAAAAAACCATAAAAAATTGTATTTTAAGTATTATTTCATTTTTATTTGATACAAAATAGTAAAAAATATGAAAAAAATGAAACATTATATCGCCCAGCCATTTTCTGCGAAATGTCAATCTTCTATAGGCAACGGGATTTTTACCGACTAAATTGTGTGATATTTCGTCTTAAATAATATTTATGACTATTTATGCTCAGATTACGTAATAATACATGATATATATTGATTCTAGCAAAAAAATAAAATTAGCTTACCGTGACGAAACTCAAACGGCAAGTCACGACTGGGGTCGATATCGACCCCACGCCCGCTTTGCGACTGTGCTACTTCACTGCTAGCGAACAACTAACGCTGCGCCCGACATAACCCTACTTTTAGAAAGTTGAAATGAATTACGGTTCAGGTCCTGAGTCGATAATGTCACTCGCTAGCTCAGGAGCGTAGTTCAAAGTTCGCCTGGGGTCGAAATCGACCCCAGTCATGGATTCTAGGGCTAAGAGTACCAGATTGTACGACACGCCTATTAACAACTCGGTACTAAGAAG
>NW_020225577.1:0-5117 GCF_003070985.1 Temnothorax curvispinosus
ATCTCGTGAAAAAACTATCGGGAAAATAAATTAACAGCAAAACGTTGCATTACATCTATTATACTGTAACATTTGGCGATAAACTTCAAAAGTGGACTTCGTTGATTTCCCAAAAATGCTGCAGGTGCCAAACTTATCATTCCTTTGACTTTAGCGTTATATTCAGGTCTTTCGCTTCCCATGACATAGAACGCGTTTGCACCTTGACTGTGACCGATATAATACAATTTGGAATGACCAGTTTTTTCCAAGATATAATCTATCGTCGCTGGTAAATCATAATATCCGATCTCGTGCCAGCTGTAACAGAAATATATATCGTTTATCAGATACAATATCTCACTGCTTCTTTTTATATTTTTATCTTTTTATACTTTTAAGTTGTACAATTACCTGAAATTCCAAAATTCCTTATCTTTGATCGAATAATGTTTATGAGATTTGGAATAGGTGTTTCCACGAGCGTTTGTGAGCCAAACGTCGAATCCATTGTCGCAAAGAATATATGCTGCAACATATTAAAAAACACATAATAAATTCTAAAATATTATTCTGATGATGAATAATTACTATGCCGTTAATATATCTAATCTCTGTTAAAATGGTAGAAGATATTTTAGTATAAATGATCAGACGATTAAAATAAATAATAAATGCAAAATGAAAAAATGAAGGAAACGAAAAAATAAAATTGTTATTTGACAGTACTAACCGATGGACTTGTCAGGTCCCAGGAGCACCCAGTCTGCGGAACTCGATAATACTCCATGACTTATAATAACTGGCAATTTAGAGCCTGGACTGGTACAACATCCGAGGGTTTCTAAGATTCGATGACAATCGGGAGAAATCGACTTGCGATCCTCACTATTTTTATTGTCAATAACAGCCGGATCGGTGATGGTGTCAGCATTTAATGGCACTGATGATACTCGATCGTTAGGTGAAAGCACACGATGCATAGTTAAATAATAACCGTCTTCCGTGCAAATCTGATGGGTCTCGGCCACGTAACCATGAGCTTTGATCAGTTCAGGCTGCAACAGAATAAAATATAATTGCATTGCGTAATTCTTTGCATAACGAGCGATTTTATATATCAGTTAATTTAATTAATTGTCATGCATGTAGCACGTAGTCTGGTATGAAGTTCATTTCGTTCAAGTCCGACAGACAATTGCGGACATATAGATGCTGTTTGAATAACTTATCACGAATATCCCAAAAATGTGAAGCACTTTGTTTTATTAGGAAGAAAGTTTCGTCCAAGTTACTCTTAATTTGCGAAGTGACCGCAAATTAGAGCGACTCATCTGCGAAATTTAGCAACTTTGTTTACTTCAAATAGCGATACGTCATCGATCGATCGATCTGAGTAGTGTTTTCAAGTGCTTATCTAAACGCTTATTAGTCTGATCCGTTATTAAGGCTAACGATAGCGATAGCTTTTACCATTCTAATTGCGTCTGTTTATTAACAAATGAATTTCGTTTAGCCTTGAATGCAAACTGTTCAAACTCTCGCTTTTGCGCCGCCGCGACGCAATTCCGTTTCCGGGTGAGAATAAGAAGCGTCGCATATAATTAAGAATAATTTCAACGCGTTGTTTCATATCAGCTAATTGGTCAAGCGGCAACGATAAGAGACAGTGCGACTTAATAGATCGAAATATTCCGCTTTGAAATAATATCAGATATGTACTATGTACTTAATTGTTAGAGTTAGACGTACTTAGGCATACATCTAAACGCGCTGATATAAAATACCTATAACGAATACTCCACGGTTACTCCAATTATATTAAATACATATTACACACAAGGGCGATTGAAGAATGGATCTCAAGTACTTAAGTTTTAAATTTGCACATTAACCTTTACCCTCGGTTTTCATGAATCATGAATGCATTAGTTGCTTTCCATTTACACTCAAGTGATCTGAGTCACTTCAGTTATGTGAGTATTTTATACTCAGGTATAAGATATGTCATTTTGTATTTACCTGTTTATTTTCGTGACAAAGCTATCAAATAATAATAATACAGGTCTATAGCGTCACTTTTAATGTGAGTTTATTAGATTCATTAAAGCACATGGTCTCGATTGTGGATAAAAACTCAGGTGAATCTCACTTGCCAGCATGCAAAAAGAACGTGCATTTAACTAAGTTATGACGTCACAAGTGAGAATTATCTGAGTTTTGATGTAAATGGAGAGCAACTATGGCTACGGTCAACGTGACGCTACAAATGCTTTGGAGCGTTCTCCTTATCTTTCTTTATTCATTGAAAGAAAAGAGAAGAGTAATGCTTCGAAGCATTTGTAACGTCACGTTGACCGTAGCCTACATTAACAGTTTTATGTATACGCATTGAGACTTGAGACACGTGATAACGTAACGCGCGCGTTCTCGCGCGCTTCCACCAATCAACTACGTGCTTCTTTGTTTTCAAATGCGCATTACAACGCGTTAAAATTTTAACGTTTTGAAAATTTGAATCCTCGCGTAAGAAGGCATGGTCGTTAACAAGAGTTCGCATAATTCTGTAGATATCTTTACGCAGCTAGCTTGGAGAACAAGTTGGCAAACTGCCCAAACTGGACTGGACGGCCGTGTAGAACGCAATAAAAGGAGAGAACGGAAAGGCGAGTAATTGACTTATCGATATATCTCATAATGCCATAACTTCTATATTCTCGTAACGCTATATATTATAAACTTATATATTTATCGATATGATTTCGATCAGGGACACGCCAAACCGGTTTTATACACGAAGGAATTTACACGTGCGATATATATACGATTATACTTGTCCGTCCAGGTGGAAAACTCACGTCGAATCCTGAAAATTTCAGATCGTCCAACGGAAAACTTCACTCGAGAGATGTCATTTTCACATACTCTTTCCCGTCTCCCGTCACTCGTGAGTTGAAGCGTTAATGTACGAATGCATGTATGACGCGACGTCTCTCGTAATCGTTTCTCAACGCAACACAATTACTACGTTTACGCGAGCGTTACTTATTCTGTAGTACCTAACTTACGATAATTCCTTCGCGTAAAGGGGATTTTGTAGTAACTTACGATAATTTACTCCGCGTAAACAAGTGAATTATCGCAAGTTACTGCAGAAGTAACGCTCGCGTAAACGTAGTATTTGTTGTAACGTGTATAATATATATCGATAGCGTCTTACCGTTGTTGTGTGAGCCTCATCCTGAATCGTTGCGTCGGTCGCGTTGCCCATGTTGCTCTGGACGCTCGACGCTCTGGTGTCGGCTTATCAGCAGTTCAGTGCGTGTTGCGTACGACGCGTACGACGCGACGTAAAGTTCACTAGCGATATCTTTCTGCGAATTATTTTGCGGAAGGACGTCGCCTATTTCTCTCGCTTCTCCTCGCCTTTCACTCTTTCTCTAGCTCTCGTACAAATTCCTTTATTTCAGTTTCAAGTTCCTTCGAGGCACGGCTCGCACGACGCGCGACTCCGAGAGTGGTTTGCGAGAAAGTGCGACCCCGCGAAATCGTGTGCGGTGACGGGCGCAGAACCGAAGGGAAGGGTCTCCGACTCCGAGTCCCGAGTCTACGCCGCGGCCCGCGCGCGTGAAAGGCTCCTCTGTGTTTTTCCTTCCGCGTGAGATCTTCTGAAATCGACGACTCGACGTTGAGCTATTTCTCAACGGCGCGCGGCGCGTCCAGTCCGGACGGGAGAAGATAAAGCGGAGGCTTGAAGGCTCCGCTTTTTCAAAACGTAGCGGAACGAATTATTGCGCGCGCACGATTCCGACGAATTCCAATGTCCTCTATCCTTCTGTCGACAACGACCAACAACAATCAACAATAAACAACTGCGGGCACGAACACGAACGCGAGACGTGTGCACGTGTATGTATATACATATGTGCCACGGGCTTGAACCTTGAACGTGGAGACGTTGACGAGGGGGGGGGGGGAAGGGAGACCGTTTGAATTAATTTAATTATTCCAGGGAGAAGATTCGCCCGAGATAGAGAGGGAGAGGCTCTGACACATGTATGAGACTGAAAGCAGCGAGATGTAATCTGCGTTCGGCCGCAGATACATCATACATTACATATTGTAATATCGATGTATGCACGTACAATATTCAGTTTGTCTTCTTCATGACTCATGAGGGAGACATTTACGAATATGTTTTTCTAACGATAAATACCGACTATTTCACAAAAGCCGCGAGTCTGCGCATCTCGCGATAGAAAGTCTTAGACAACGACGATCGTGAACTTTGTAGTTTGTACTCGCTCTTCGTGGAAAAATAGTTAATTATTTGCCAGACGCGAAAAAGAAAAATGTAGCAACGCCGCGGTTAAAAGATAGATTTTTCTCATATTTGATTATCAATAATTATAGATTGTTCGTACAAAAACGCGAAATGCGTTGAACGTAAGAATTTAAGTAATTTATAGATATTAATATGAAATCTCTCTGTGAAAAAGATATTGATTTGCAAACTGATTTCTAAGTTTGCAGTAAAACGTGTTTAAGTAAAATGTTTAATTGAACTTTAACTATTCAAGACGCAAGTCAAGTTGCTTAACAAATTTCAATATTGCTAAATCGATTCACAATTTATTTTCAGGCAAAAACCCTTGTCAATTTCTCTTTTTCGCATTTTACTTTTCATCGTTACGAATCTGCAATGAGTTATTGTAGTGCAAAAAATTTTACCATTATTTTGAATATAAAAATAAAAGTTTCTCGAACGAAAAAAATCGACTGCGCATATATCTATAATATATATATAACGTGGATTACATTGAGATATATAAAAATTATTATTTGCTGTAGTATTTAGATTATTTAAACCATGGAGATAAAAAATAATTAGCGAGTGTAAATCTATACAGAGCACTTCCGACAAACAAACGTAAAGGGGAAACAGGAAACTATTGAAATGTGCTGCATATATTAACTATCGACCCATCGACGTGCACGAAATGTTATTGGCTGAAGTGAATCGCGCTTCGTTCGAGAAGGTAGCAATAACATGGCGCGTCTAATCAGATTCGTCATTTGGTCCTTTCTCTCAAAACCGAGTTATGTAAAATGACACCTTACCCTCCTTCCCCCTGGCC
>NW_020225578.1:0-309 GCF_003070985.1 Temnothorax curvispinosus
AATCACAATCGAATTTGAGGAGAATAATCGACTGTGATTGATCAATTTTTGCGACTTCCATTGTAGACTCCGCATTAAAGGCCCGGACACACACTTCTGCACAACGCATAATGCGTATAAGAAAATTGATTAGTCTATACACATGTGCATAAGGAAATAGACCAATCAATTTCCTTATGCTTACGCATATGCGTTGTGCAGAAGTGTGTGTCCGGGCACTTATTTATACATCATATATCGCACGTTATTATCCCACATCTTTATATACATATATATTGCACGTTATTATCCTATAAATATCATTTTTCA
>NW_020225578.1:409-2611 GCF_003070985.1 Temnothorax curvispinosus
TGCTCGCCGTGAAGTCCGTCGTATTTTCTCGCGATTTCCTCCGTAGAAAGCGTCACTAGAAATGAGCAGGCGAATGAATCAGTTGATCAGTAAATAGCCAATTTCATTCCCTTGTCTCTTTTAATAAAAAACTCGTTTTTGTTTCTTCACGCGATCGATCGCCAAGTGAAATGATTCTTACATAACGCATTTATTTGTTTCAGCCGTCGGCTTCAAGAAATGGTGCTACAATATCAGCAGATTTAATCAATACGGTAATGAAGAATGACATTTTTACGTCGTTGATTTGTATTGCGCAAAAACTGAGTAAAATTCCCAACCTAACCTAACATCGTTGTGTTGATATATTGATTTCCTGGTGTAGAGGACTATTGTACTATTGGAGACAAGCATTTGTTATGTTTGAAATAGTAGTGCCTATAGTTGTACTGTAACTGCCTTTTTTACGTATCAATTTTGTATATTAGCTAAATTTGATGACAAGAACTTGATTAGTAGTAGTAGTGTTTTGATATCACTAGTGGATGCGTGCATTTTTACGAAGAAATTCACGCTAAGGAGTACGACAATTTGTTCACGGATTATACCGATTGTGCAGAAATTGTTTGGATACTGTATATCCAGAACTAATTATAATTTGTATTATAAGAAGAAATTAATTTTTCTATCCAGGTTTATGGAGGGATGATTTGCTCATCGAAGATGCGGACGTGACTGAAGCGCTGAGGCGCCTGCCTCAGGAACTCAAGGATCAACGCAACTTCCGCATAGTGAGAGCCATACAGTTGGACGCCAACAAGAGAATCCTACCCGAGGAGGAATGGACTAAGTATGAAGAGGTCAGTAAACATCAATTGTCATTGATTGAACGATATGTGACTCTAGTAATAACACATAATTGATCTAGAATTTCCTCAGCTAACGAAAGAATGTTTTTGTAGGACGTACATTACCTTAAGCCGTACGTCGATGAAGTTGTGAAAGAGCGCAAGGAGAGAGAGGCATGGGAGGCGTCGTAAAACCATAGCGCAATGATTAATATAGCAATGTAACAAAGATTATCCGTTCTTTGATGCGGAGAAGAGCTGGTCTGTACATACATAAGATGAATAGATATTAAATAAATTATATTTGCTTTTGTTCGAAACAGCAATAAGTATGCAGCGACGTTCTGTGCTCTGTTGCGTTTGCAACATCCGTCTAATTTCCCAAACGACCACTTCCTAATGGTGAATAATATGAACTGCGAGTAAATAAATAATAAGCCGACTCGAATTGATAATGTGGAAAAATATCTCGCAGGAATAGCCACATGCTGCGTATTGATAGAATATAACATTATTATTGTTTAATTATTGTAATGCACATGTCCCTAAATAATTCCTAACTCATTACATGAAGGATATTGCTTGGGATATTGAATAGATTGCAGACAGACGCGAAAATAGTCGTCGTTGGAAAATGTACGGCATACATAATTGGAAAGAAATTTATATATTTCATCATCGGTTGTTATCGCGTTCATCCGTCACTCATTAATATCTCCTATATAAGTGCACGTCATCAATTTATTTAGATGGTACGTGTGATAATTTAAACGATAATCAAGCGGTAATAATAATAATAATAATAATGACGTTAATACGCTCCATCAAGGTCTACGAGTTGAGCGAGAAAAAAAAACACGAAAAACCGTAGAACAGCGTAGTGAATGCAATAAATTCATATGACACATAAAACGAGTATATGTCTACAAAATTTACAATATTTGTAAATCGATAAGCAATTAGTATTTATAGAAGAGCCAGTTTTCTGTAATTTCTAAATAGACATTCAAGAAAGAAGAGAAATTGAGAAAATGCAGTTCTATCGGTTATTATAATTTTTTGAATGCGAAAAATACTAAAATTTTTGAAGTCGCATATACTTATAGGAATATTTTTGCGAGAAATTTTATTTAGCTAGATTCGAAAGGCTCAATGAGGGTGATTGAACATGTGTCCTCCTGTCCGCGAATTTTTAAAGAAAAATTGACCAAAGTCACACTTTCCGAAGCCCCATTCTTATTACATTGCATTTCCGTATTTTTTTTTAATTTTTTTCATTTTTTTCATTTTTAAATTAAATGTGCTTTTGCATTGAGTTTCAAATTAACATCTTTTCGAGCTTCCTCCAACTCCGAAATCGATACCTCGATGACAC
>NW_020225579.1:0-2737 GCF_003070985.1 Temnothorax curvispinosus
TTAATAAAACCCATTTAAGGGTTGACGCCCTACATTTTTCCCACGTTCGGCCGTGCTTTTATCGCACGCGATATTTGTCAGCGAATCAAAACGCCGACGCAAACGTATATACCGTGTATTAATGTATTAATATAGCACAGAATGTAATGCAACTCCGCTTTATTCGCCAGAGTGTTGCGGTGGCGATTCCGTTCCGTTGTGGCGTATATTCGTATAGCGTGGAATGCAACGGATATGAACGGAACGGATGTGGAATTTGCGGCATGAAATTGAATGATTAAAGTATATCCGACGTCGATCGGCATTGTGAAAAACCGCCCTCGTATTATAGGTATTTCGTCAAACTTGCATACGGAATGATAAGAAACGCATGTAAATCTCGGCAGATACTTTCGATAAATGTGGATCGAATCGAAAAACGCGGATTTAATTTGTGATTAATTGTTATGAAATTACTCAACGTGAAAAATTAAATTACATTCGCAATTTTGATTGAAATCATCTTTGCGGACGAAATCAAGGCAATCGAGAATTCTCTTGAATAAATTTTCTCGCGTTCCGTGGAGCTTCCAAAAATCTTGGAGCGCACATTTACCGGTTTATTTATTGAATCCTGGTCATTTCCGAACGTGCAATTCTTGCAACATCGGACGGTATTTCGAATCTGGGCACTGAAAGACATCGTCTTTATTATTTCTTTTGCGAGACCTTTCGCTCTCCATACCGGGGGAAAGCAACGATTGCGTAATCGGGAGTAACGGATTGTCTTTGCGGCGCTCCTGTCACCGTGACGTAACTTTAAACTTTATTGAACCGGTCAGCCCGGTCGAATAGAATTCAATGGAGATACGATGCCACGGCGACGCGCCATTGAATGATGTGACATTGAGGACCGATCGCGTCACGGGGCGCTCTTCAGCGTCACGTGGAAATTGATAAGCCGCCGCCGCCGCCGCCGCGCGTTTCACGCGCGTTGCACGTTGCGCGCGTGCAATGTCGGGGAAGCGCGCGGACTGGTAACGCAATATCTTTCCTCTCGCGCTTTTCGTGGAGAATGCGACGCAGCTCGATAGTTGGTTTATTTAAACCTCCGTCCGTTGTTTACGCGTACGCCATCCGGCGCGAGGTGCATCTGGTAGCCTGCGGTGGCCTGCGGTGCTATCCGGAACTGCGCCTACACCGCGGAACACCCAACATGTTCCCACATTCCCCGATTGCCGCGAGTATATAGACGCGCGAAAGCGTTCGCGGTAGTGGAACGAGGACTCTCGACTATTGTTTAATTGTAATGGTTAATTGCACGGGAAGTATCGCGACCTGCGTTCCCCGGTTGCGTCGCGATTAAATCGGAATTTCAAAAGGAGAAAGTGCCTTACTGATTTTATCGGAAGTTATCATTTTCAGGAACGGCTGGAAATACGTAACTCGATGGAGATTTCGCGAGATAAAGAGAATCGCGAACGTCGAAAATCAAATGATCGAGAGAATTCAGTTTTGTGTTATTAAAATATTTTTCAGCTGTTCCAGTTACGTAAAGAATCTGTAGTCAGGAGAAAAGGATGTCATTAAACGACTTTAGAGACGCCTCGTTTATGGGTATCGTTAATGAGCCGTCGCGTCGCGTCGCGTCGCATCGCATCGCGTCGCGTCACGTCACGTCGCCTTGTCTTACAAACCGGTGCGTTTCGCGGCCACTGCGCTTCCTACGTCGTGGACCCCTACTCGTCGCCGTCGGCAGCGGCGGCGGCGGCAGTAAGAAAAGCGGGGTCGGGAAGGCACGCGTGGAGGCAACTCTCGGGAACGTCGTAGTACCGACTGGCCAATAGCCGGTCGTGCCGTGCTCACGCCATGCACGACGTCGGCGCCGTCGTGTGAATCCATTCTCCTTTCGGACGCCGAGCCAACGTTTTCGATCCGTCGACGCGCGCGGCGACGACGCTCTGTTGACTTTCCCCAGCTTTGCGCCGCGAAAGAAACCGGCGCGGCGTAATTAGCGCGCGAAGGGGGGAGGTGGGTGGGTTGCGGAGTACCTAGATTCGGATCAATCGGACGTTTAAAATTAAACTCCGGGCTACTGTCGTGGGTGGAAGTCCGAGTTGGAACTTCGCTGCTTCGTCATTTGATTCTCGTCGATTGCAATTAATTAAAAAACTACATAATATAAATAAATAAATAAAAATATACATATATATATATATATATATATATATATATATATATATACATATATATGTAATAAAATGCGCATTTTTAAATTCTTTTTCTGATCTTGTCCAAAAAATTACGTCTTTCGATCGCTTTTAAACGAGGTTTCACTTAGAGAAATGTTATTGTACTTAGAGAAGAGGAGAAGCAGGAGAAAATTGGATTAAGATAAGGAGGACTAATAATCCCAAGGATTAAGCCTCGTGTTGCATCGTGTTGCATCGTGTCTTGCAATCTTCTTCCGGAACATCTGTTCCTTTCGTATCCGTATTTTTTCTCTTTCTGCCATCTGTTAAAGACTAGAAACTTGTTCTTCGCGTTTTCTAGAAAACTAAAAAAAAGAATCGCGCGTAGAGCGATGTGATTTGTGTGTCGAGAAACAATTGTCTATAATATCGATGTAACAATATCAATAAATAAAAATATATCGCTCATTCGCAACAACAACGACATAACTAAAAAATTGTCATTGAATTGGTTGCAATCACGGTCTTACATACAGGTCTGGAAACTCAGACCGATTTCGGTGGTG
>NW_020225580.1:0-1619 GCF_003070985.1 Temnothorax curvispinosus
TACATTTATTCATATAAGTTTTAGTCTCTCCCCTTTTTTTATTTTTTATTATTTTTGTTTAAGTATATTCAAGTATTTGCCGCGTATTCTTTCCTTAGCTTCGTCTAAATCCAGGCGATAAGCAAGATTATGTAGTCTTGTTACTTCTAGCATAAGGCTTGTCGTTGACATTTTGCTTAGCTCTGTAAGGATAATTATTTATTGATTATATATAACGGTTTTATCGTATAAGAGTGCAGTAATTAATATATTTCGTTATTGTTATAGGTGAGAAGAGGTAATAGTGAGCTGAGACTGAATTAATAAGGATAAAGGATAAGTATTTCAATCTTATTTTATAATCTTATGAATATATATATATATGAATAAGAATATTAATGTATTTTCTTTCATTTTATTTCAGGTAAGGAATAGGTACGAAATTATCCTGGATGGGCTGGTTTTACGAGTGTGAATATGAATACGTTATAATAGTAATCTTACAATTAGTAAAGCATGTGAGTTACTTGCATTTTAAGGTTGACTAAATATATGTGTTTTTCTATTTTCTATTATATGCGTGTGTCAGCGTACTTTTTCCCCTTTTCTATGCATGTATATTAAAGTTAAAATATAGAATTAAGATTATATTCTACTGATTGCTACGATTTAATTTTCAAAGTACTTATTCTAAGGAAATTAAGGTCCTCCACCGTGCTCATTAAGTATAATCATAGGTTAAGGTTAATGTATAAAATTAATATTTTATTTCGATCCCTTCACCATGTACATAATAAAAATGTTAGTATTAGGTTAATGTGGTCTTATAGTAAGGTCGCTCGCTAATGTTTATTTTATTATTTTGAGTAATGCTAACGCTAATATAAAGGTGCTAAATAATAAGACAGTTCCCTGTAAGCAGTACACTAAAAAGAAAATCAAGTGGTAATTTATAAAGTTAAATATAAGTATATAACGCAAAATAATCGATAAGCATGTTTAAAAGTATAATATGTAGGTTATATAAGATATAGTAGCATTAAATCTTTTAGCAAATGTTTTGTATCGTTTATTGCTTAACGTGTTCCTCGTGGAATAACCGCTTCACATAAAACTTGATAGGTTAAATGTTCGGTACGTCCGCGTAAATCTATTATAGTAGTACGGCACTCGTGACAATCAATCGCGCGTTTAGTTTTTATTAATAACTTATAACATCGTCCACAGTGTAGAGTTGTATGGACGAAAGTTCGCGAGATAAGGTGTAACTGTCGCCATACGGCGTTCGGTCTGTTATAAATGCAAAATGTGTGCTCGCTTGTCGCACAATCCGCACACAACGCGAGTTCGGCCGCGACTTGCGCATACCACGCGGAATGACATATAAAGTCGTAAGCCGGTCGTACCAGTGGATCTGAATAATCGCGGTAATAAATCGGTATTGATAGTGGCGGTTGTGTAGGAGGGGGTGGCGAGCCCTGCGGTATGGGAAGCATAGGGCGCTCACCTATTAAATGATGTCGGTTTGCAGGTTCGCCCAGGTGATCGTATGATCCACATTGTCCTCCCAATGCAAGCGGGCTGCTTAGCGATGTACTCAGGCCGCTCAAAGAATGCGACCCACGGCTGCTGCATGCTTC
>NW_020225580.1:1719-9320 GCF_003070985.1 Temnothorax curvispinosus
CCAGGGGTGAGAGCTGCTTCCACTGATGCCACTGTCATTCGCGGCACCTCGTAGATGGTGTTCGCCGGTGTTGGCGGACGCTGAGGTCTGGCGAAGACCTCAGGATCTGTTGGTCCGGGCCAGTCACGGTCCATATTGGGATGGACGTCGACGCCAGGAGATCTGGTGTCGCGCTCCGGTGGTCCTCGCTGCATTGGAATTGGCGACCGCCGATACGACTGCGCTGCGCTGAGGTCCATAGGTACATCTTCGTCAATTCCCGGCATGGTTAGAATAATCCGGCGGAGTCGTCCCAATATCCTGTGCCAACGTTTATAATGATTGGTGGAATAGCTGCTCCTTCTCATCCTGGGAAGTGAGCACAAACCAAAGACTAAATTTTGGTACAAAGTCATGTGGTTTGGTCACTTACGAATTATTGCTGTACGTCTTCAAGTCGTCAGTGTGTCTCTGCTTCCTGTGCTTCTTCTTGTAGACTATACTGGATCGTTGCCGTTCTTAAGTCAGACTGTTCGGATTCGGGCTCGGTGCTTCGGCTTTTATTCTCTACCGAGGAGCAAGGGGTAGGTCCCTTGGTTCCTTTGTTACGGTTGCATCGTGCATAAAGTAAATTCGCAGTACTGCTGATCCAAGAAGTCCTGCTTATCATCCAGACGATGACCACAAGTATTCCGAGAACACTCATGCCCCATCCTACTGCACTGTAGGTGATAAGTCTTTGTTCTTGCATCCGTCTATCCTTGATCTGGCGAGCCTTTTCAATGATGTCATCAAAAGTCGTTGATACGTGGCTATTATTCATCGTCCATAATTCGCTTGTCGCTTCTGCCAGGTCGATTTGATATTTTTCGCGGATAGGCTCGTACAATTGTAAAATGCTTAGGTTGTTCATTGGAGTATAATGCTGTACGAATTCTATAGAATGAACGGATGGATGGCTCATCGTAGTAGTCCCTGCTTTAATTTTACATCCTTGGCGTATGGAAATAATGCCAGAATTACTTATTTCTTCCTGGTTGCTTTGTTGGCATTCTATACGAATTATTTCTCGTTTTCTTGCAGTATATATCCAATTTCCGGGCGTAGTTAAGGCTTTCCAGTATGTTTCTCGTAGGTTTTGTAATACTATGTTGCAATATTCCATTTCTATATTCTTATTTAGTAAGAGTTGAATATTACAACTTGTCGCTTGCCGTATCTTTTTCAAAGGAAATATAGCTGGGCAGATAAACACGGTGCTGGACGATATACATTCTCGCAGTTCCCCTTCTCGGAACTCGTAGAAGCTATCGGTGTCCTCGCTTATTCCAATATGTTCTGCGTCAGATTTAATTATGGCGAATTTTGTTTCATCAAATGCTTGTTTAGCAGGTAATGGTACGCCTCTATACATTTTATATATTCCAGGAATCAATAATGGAATATGCAGAATATAAATCAATCGATTTCCGGAATAGGCAATTCGTAAGTTGGATATTTTTATAAGTTGATCCATTCCGATTTCGTCAGTACTTACCGGAAATTCTGCATGAGGATTCTGTTCTTTTATTAACTTACAATTTTCTATTAATTGTTGCGGTGAAATTAAACGGGGGTGGATGAATCCCTGCTTTCCGAATAATATTCCATCGATCAGAATATTTAAATCTATTTCATGTTGTAATATTTCCGTATCCAGTTTTGTCATAACTTCCCAAAAATATCGATGCCTTTGATTTAACATCGCTTTAATTTCTATTGCGCTAAGCTGCTTTCTTATTTCCCATGTGGCGTTGTACAGTTCCCCGAAACGCGCTCGCGTTGCTACAGTTTGATTCACGAGTAGCAGAGCGAGATCGTTAGTTTTATTCTCTACATGCATTATTGCATTACGCATGGCATATTCGTCTTCGATGGTTAAAGTTCCGAATAATATCTTGCTAAGTTGTCCAACAAATTCCAAGGGAGCTCGTTTTGTGCGGGATTCTCCTATGAGTGCGCGTATATGATCTTGATACTGCTTTATCTTATTCAATTTGGCAATTAATGAAGTCAATCGTGGTCGTATTTCACAATGTGAATTGTGATCACCACATTGTTGTAATATTGAGTCCATTTGCTGTTCGAGTTTGGCCGTTGCACCTTTAATATCGCGCAAGTCGATGTAGATTATCATCTTCCAAGAATTTTCGGACGTACGCATTTCTCCAACGGCTTCGAAAAATATTCCAGGATTATCTTTTAAACCAGTAACTGTGTATTCTTTTTCCTTCATCCCTGATCTGCAATCCGAGCAGGTTTAGTTCGGTCTACATGTACGATTTTAATTTTATTTGGTGGAATTAATATTTTAATATTATTATTTTCTAGGATTTCCACAATTTCATACGGCCCTGTATATTCGTCATCGAACTTG
Source organism: Temnothorax curvispinosus (assembly GCF_003070985.1). Lineage (NCBI taxonomy): Eukaryota > Metazoa > Arthropoda > Insecta > Hymenoptera > Formicidae > Temnothorax > Temnothorax curvispinosus. The sequence goes on from NW_020225580.1 coordinate 4,115, forward strand.
TTTTTCTTTTTAGGTTTTAATAAATATATAAAATTTCCTACTTTATACGTTTGTGTTTTTAATTTCTTATCATAATAGTGTTTATAACGTGTTTTGGCTAGCCCTAAATTTGACACAGCTAGTTTTCTTAGATCAGTTAATTTATCAATAAGTTCGCTTACATAATCGTCATACGTTTCTACCGGATTTTCTGTCTTTATTTCAGATGGCAATCGTGCGGCTTTGCCGAATACTAATTCATACGGTGTAAATTTTGTTCCCTCATGTACGCTAGTATTATATGAAAACATAGCATGCTCGAGCCAATTATCCCAATCATGTTCATCAGTTATGTAATGCTTTAAATATTCGGTCAATACATGATGGCTTCTTTCTAATGAGCCATTGGATTGAGGATGGAAAGCAGTTGTGCAATATTGTTTTATTTTAAAATATTTTGCAAATTTCTTCATCATTGAACTAGTAAAATTTGAACCTTGATCCGTCAAAATTGCCTTGGGGCTTCCAAATTGACAAATAAATCTACGCGTGAATGCTTTTGCTATTTCCTCTGAGTTCGCTTGCACAAGAGGTACGGCAACTGAATATTTTGTTAATTGATCCTGAATCGTTAAAATATATTCATTACCATTATCAGTAATAGGCAAAGGCCCTAATATATCCATAGCAACTTTATCAAATGCGTCTACAGGAGTGTCGGTTATAATCATCGGTTGTTTAGTCTTTACGCGTACTAATTTTTTCTTTTGGCAACTACTACAGGTTTGAATAAATTTTTCAACTTGACTTTTCATATTTTCCCAAAAATATTTATGACGTATCCGCGCCACTGTTTTTGCGATTCCTTTATGTCCTCCGACACTGGATTCGTGGGACTCACGTATGATACGAGGTCTATCCTTGAGCTCGGGTATGCACACTTGGCCCTTACATACAGTAATTTGAATGTCTGTATTTAAAAATGTAAGTCTTATAATGCATCGTATTCTGAACCATGGTATTTTTATATCGCTATTGTTTTCAGATATGCTCGCATGTGAAATATTTAAACGCATCATTTCGTTTTTTAATTCTCTAAATCCCTGCGCTACATGTTTTTCTTGAATTTGATCATTTAATTCTTCTTTAATTATTATTCCAAAAATTTTCTTGTTATTCTTTTCTGATATTAACACATGTCCTATTATTCCTTTAAAATTCTTCGGCTTCTGGCATATTTTTCTATCAATTAATTCTTTCCCTATTTCATCTATCGGATCTCCCTTTGTATTTATAAAGTATATTATATTATCATTTCTCATCCATATGTGATCTCGAGAGTCTATAATGTTAACAGAAGTAACTTCCATTTCTCTTATTCTTGGTCTCTGTAATTCTCTCGGTGGTGTTCGTTCCTTTAAGTTAGATTTTTTATTTGTTTTCTTACTTAATTTTTTGTTTGGGAATTTTTTATTTACTGGTCTTTTATTAGAAGTTGTAGCTTTTGTTTTCACAGGATTTTTATTACTTATTTGTAAAGGTTTAGGAACTGCTTTATACGAAGGAGGTGAAAATATTCTGTTCGTATTACTTTCGTCTGTCGAATCATCGCTCGGTGTTTTCTGTTCACGGTATCCTAATGGTTTTTTATTTATTTCATAATCCATTTCATTATCAGTATCAACTTCCATTGTTTTTAATTCTTGTTTATTTAATGGTATATTCTTTTCTATTATTTCAATAGCGTCAATGTCATCTGGCAATTTTTGTAATTTTTTATCAATTTTTACTTTTGATTTTGGTATTATTTGTATATGCGAAGGTGGTGCATGAACGTCAGCCTGTACTTCAATATTAGTGCGGTTTTGATGGCTGTCGCTAGATTGTGATGTTATTTCCATAGCCTCATCTTCAGATTCCTCTTGTTGTTTATGCATTTCTTTTTCATTATAAAATTTTTTATCATCGATTCGTTTTTTCGGGACACCCGTTGTGTGGCTTCCGCTCGGTCTCTTGCGTGAAGCGCGTGCGTCGTCGGGAGCGGTTGCTTCCTGCAGCGGCTCATAGGCGGCGTCGTCATCGCTAAGACGCTCTTGCGGGCCGCGCCCTTCAGCTTCATCCACATGCAACATTGCGTCTTTAGTGTCATCATGGGATTCGTCAAGTTTCTTTGGACTGGAATCTTTACGGTGTTTCTTTGTTCTCTTATGCTTTCGCTTTCTGCGTCTTATGTGAGTAGAAGAGCTACTCTCATGTTTCCTTTTTTCACCTTTTTGACATATTTCTGGATCGTCGGTATCATAGTCGGTTTCATAATAATATGAAACTGTTCCACTGTCACTGCTACTGTCTAAAGCCTTTAAAAATTTACTTCTAGGTGATATTTCTTCTTCACTATCTGAATCTGAATCTATATAAGGAGATGGTTCATCAGGTCTGTTCTTTTTATGCGGTGCTGGATTTCCTGATCCTTCACTTTCCATTGCTCTTTTAAAACTCGGGTGAAATGTTTTCTGTTTTTTATATTCTTGCCCTACTGAGGCTTCACTTGAAGATGATAATGCTCGTTTTGCATTCAAAGGATATACATGTTTAATTTCTTCGATAGGATTCCTGGACAAAGCGTCAGCATTTTTATTTATTTTTCCTGGTTTGTATTTTATTTGATAATCGTATTCCGCTAATTTTAGTCTCCACCTCATTAATCGTGACGTAGGATCAGATACTGAATTTAACCATTCTAATGGTTTATGATCCATTACTAATGTAAATTTACGTCCATAAACATAAGGTCGAAAATGTTTTACAGCATAAATTAAAGCTAATAATTCTCTCTCTGTAGGCGAATATCTTGTTTCTGCATCATTTAAAACTCTTGATGCGTAAGCTATGGGTAGATCGCTTCCTATTTTGCCTTGACTTAATATTGCACCAATGGCGTATCCTGATGCGTCAGTAGTTATAATAAATGGTTCATTAAAATTAGGATATTGCAAAATTGGTTCTGAGCACAAAGCGTGTCTCAATTTATCAAATGCTTCTTGTTGTTCTTGTTTCCATTCAAATGCAATAGATTGTTTCGTTAAATCCGAAAGAGGTTTAGCGATTTTAGAAAAATTTTTTATGAATCTTCGGTAATATCCTGCAAGACCGAGAAATTGCTTAATATTCTTTCGTGTTTTTGGCATTGGAAATTCTTTTACAGCGTTTATCTTCTTGGGATCGGGTCGTACACCATTTTCAGTTATTACATGTCCAAGATAAGCAACTTCTTTCTTTAAAAATTCACATTTATCAGGTTGTAAGGATAAATTTGCTTCTTCTAGTCGTTTCATTAATCGTTGGAATTTAATCTCATGTTCCTGAAGTGATTTAGCGTATATTACGATATCATCGAGATATACAAACAATTCAATTCCTTGTAAGCCTGTTAATACCTGATCCATTAATCTCTGAAAAGTAGCAGGAGCGTTCTTTAGTCCAAACGGCATACGGTTATATTCAAAATGTCCGTACGGTGTTGAAAACGCAGTCTTATGCTTGTCAGTCTTGTCCATTAATATCTGGTGAAATCCAGAAGCTAGATCAAATACTGAAAAATATTTCGCACTACCAAGTTGATCGAGTATATCGACAATATTTGGTAGTGGATATGCATCACCGATCGTTTTCTCATTAAGCGCTCGAAAATCTATTACGAGACGCCATTTTTTATTGCCTTTAGAATCATCCTTTTTTGGTACAATCCACAAAGGAGAATTATAAGGCGAGCTCGACGGCTCTATCACACCTTTTTCCAACATTTCGTCAACCTGTCGTTGTATTTCTTCTTTATGTACTTGAGGATATCGATATTGCTTGACGTTGATTGGTCTATCGTCAGTGGTGAATATTCGGTGCTTTGATACGCTAGTTGCGCCTAGCGATTCTCCTGGCAAATGAAATCGTTCCGCATAATTTGTTACTAGCCTAGTGACACTAGTTTTTTCTTCCGCATTTAAATGATCGAGACGTAGTAGCTGTATTATTTGATCAACTCGTGTTTTATTGTCCTTTGAGTCTTCTTCTGCGTCATTTGCGTCCATTTCTTCGTTATTTAGCTCTTTGAATGGATATATTTTTACAGTCGGTATTGCTAATTCTACGTCTTCGTCCGATGAGTTAATAACATATAGATGTGCTATCCCATCACGATTCGAGACTACGGCGTTACCTAAGTACACCTGCAATCCGGCATCTAATTTTGGAATATATCCGTATTTTATTTCAGGATTTGCTATACGAACAAATATTTGTTTTCGCGTTCTAGCGGGAATAGTGACGATTTCGTCGTTATGGAAATAGTACGATACTCCGTTCACAACCAGACAAGCCCTCGGGTAGTCTATAGTTGCCTTTTGATTTTTGAAGAATTCCGTGCCTAGTATTCCGTCTGACTTAATTGAAAAATTATTAGGAACTACATGAAACCATGCATCAGCATCGAGAATGCGTAATTTAGCTACGCCTATCGTGCGTGTTCGTCCTTTAGTTATTCCACTAAGCTCGAATACTATTTTCTTATCAATGGGCACATTCTCATGGAGCGAATTCTCTTTTATCAAATTTATGTCGGATCCCGTATCTATCATAAAGCTAGCGCGTTCGTCGAGAAGATTTTTACTTGGCAGGACGACAGAAGGTGGTTTCCCGATCTTATTACAGATTTTTACACTTGCGTTTCCTCTTGAGGTTCCTCCGGGTTGACCAGGCGCACTCGCGGGCGTTCGTTCAGCGCTGCGCCTACTCGCTGAGCCCGATCTCGGTTTCCCGAATTCTCTTGGGCTCTGTCGCGTCGTACGTTTTCAGAAATTCTATTTTCTCTATTGAAATATTGATTCCCTTGATTCCGCAGATTATTATTATATTGTCTCTTTCGACATTGTTCGAGACTGTGGCCAGGAATCTTGCAGTATCGGCAAATTAAACCAGCGTTTCGCGGATTAGCTAAATTTAGACGATTAAAACGATTATTATTATTAAAATTCATATTTCGCGTGGCATTATTTATCAAAGGATTTCGAACATTATTTAATAAGGGATTTCGGTTCAAAATTCGCGGTTGTAAGGCTCTACATTCTGCTCGTACATGTCCAGAATTTTTACAATACGAACATACTTTTGGTTGCCATTGCACATGAGATATTTGTGCAAGAGGATTAATAGTGCTGCATGAATAAGTATCATG
>NW_020225580.1:9420-29181 GCF_003070985.1 Temnothorax curvispinosus
TAAACCAGTTAGAAAATTTCTTACAGCATTGCTTTCAGCAGAATTTAAAAATTGTATCGCCTGATTCGGATTTTCAGTTTGATAACAAGATTTTAATTGTTGCAGGATCATTGATACTCGGCTACCGTAATCGACTACTGATTCGTCGGGATGTTGAGTTACTTTAGCAAGTTCCCCGTGCAATTGTGACGAGGAATAAACTGGTGCAAATCTAGTTCTTAAGACTGCTAACAAAGATTCTATATCATTATATTCTCCACTTAATGCCACCCTCAATGCAGGTCCGACTAATTTATTTTTTATCATTTGAACAAGTCCATATTCCGCGGTAGGAGAAATCATATTTTTAGCGTGCATGCAACTATTAGCAAACTGTAGGACGGGCATATTTTTTCCATCAAACGGGAGAATTGTCTCGGCTGCATCTCGCAAACTTATATACGGCGCATTAGCTCTACGATTCGCGTCGGTTGCGTTAATATTCATGTCGCCTATCTGTCTAGTTAAATCATTTATTCCGTCTGTAGCCATTTTTATTTATTATAATTACTTATTCGTTAAAAGGAAATGTAAAAGTTCGTAATATTGGCAAGTTCGCACTTACATGTATCGTATGATAATGAAAAGAAGAATGATAGTTATGCGCGACTCCATGAAGCCTTGTCCACACGCTCGCAGCCTTATCCCTGCAGCTTCTCTCCGGAAAAGATCCTTTTCTCGTTAAAGTAGAGACAGGATGTTGTAGAATGAATACAGCAATCGGCTTCTTTTTCCGCTACTGGCTCACTCAGCTTCCAGAGAATTGAAGTGTTGTCCCAAGGGATGCTTTCCAGATGTCCAATCCTTTCAGCTTCCCAGTCGGGATTGCCTTTTTGGCAATCCCACCGCTGCCACCAAAAATTTCAACTTGTGACGTCCTGGGTGATGCGAGGTGGCTTCGATCCGACAGAACGTCTCCGTTGATGGGTTCTTTTTCTTGCAGTTAAGGAGGTAAAACCCCAGGATAATTAGCTGTTGGTCGGCGATGTAGATTATGGCTCCTTGGATCCGTCAAAGGTAGGTAATTCAATAATCTTCAATAATCTTTATCTTTCTTTTGATATAAAAAGTATGATATTTATTGTAGAACTTTTACGATACAAGTGGTTTATGTGGGAGGATGGAACAAGTATAAGATATGTGACCTTTCCTGGCTCGTTCCACACTCTCCGTCGAGAGGGTGAAAGATTCTGCTTTTATACAATTTTGGAAACGGTGGTGGGAGGTGACCACACCTCGTTACAATGAGTCATAAGGCGTTGTCTAGCGGATGTGAGTCTACTTCTAGGGGTGTGGCTCGCTAGCCAGCAATGAGTCATAGGGTGGTGTCTTGAAATTCATTACCTTATATGGTCATGCGTGGCGTTCTGCTTCGACATGGCCTTGCGGAGACTAGATTCACTCGAATGAGTCATACAGGTGACTCGTCTGAATTCTATTTTTATTCTCTAGTCTAACGGCGATTTGTATTGAGAGCGATACTTCTTTTCATTATTAAATTTCATTATGACTTTTATCATGAAGAAAATATTTAATATTTGAATAGTAAAAAGTGCAAATATATGCTGAATATTATTTAAATTTCTTTAGACATACTTTACATACAGTAGAATAATTTAATAATACAATTCAAGTCATTATTAGCATGTCTAAAGTGTAAGAGATATTGCTCTCTTTGTCTAATAGTTAATATGGTATATCTGACTCTCTCTTTCTTCCTTTCAGATCATACAATACTCGCATCTCGCTCGGATTCGTGTTCCTTATGCTGCGCATAATACAATTTTATCTTTCTCGAATTCGTGAGTAACGGTTCGGCGCTTGACATTCGATATTTATATTAATTTTAGTAAATATATATATATTTGTTAATAGTAATATTAATAAACGTGATGTTAGCGGTGTTAATAATGATTCTAATATCAGGTTAATAATATATCGTGCAGATAGAATTGGTCAGCATTCTCATTAGTACAGGAAATTAATGAAATTAATTCGTTTATATATATATATATATATATGTAATAAGATTTTATTATTTTTATATCTCACGAATGGTTGGGAATTTGATGGGAGTGTATAGGAAATATATTGTAGGACTTTCACTGAAGTATAATATCGCGTTGGAAAATTTTATTGTTGATATATGTATTTGTTAATAACAATTTATTAATTAAATAAATTGGTACTCTTTAATTCGCGTATTGATATTATTATGTTCTCTTTGTTTAAGAGGTTTTGAATTTCTAATATTATCTCGTTTATGAACATTCGTTATTTTATTGTTATAAATATTTCGTAAATAAACAATTGCAGAAATAAAAGTTATAATCATTTTTCGTAGGTCTACTGATGCAGAGTTTATGTACGCGGTTTAAATTTGTATTTACCAGAACGAGTTTTATGTTCATAGTATATATTATTGGTAAGTATGGATTGTAATGCAAACGGAGGTATATATTTTGTTAATTAATTAGGTGTAGCAGATCGCTAACAATTATGTTTTATATACTATTTTCAAGAAGAGGTTTTAAGCTAATCAGGAGTATGAAAAAATAATTTTTAGTCATCATTATTTTGGAATATATTAAAGTTTTAATTGCTTGGTTCCCGAACGATGCGTTTTGCGTATATGTAGGTATATGTTAACCGCATTATTTAGGGACATTTTCCTTATAACGGGTGTCTTTTTACTTGAAATTTTATAGCGCTTTTATTAGAAAAGTGACAAGGTTTTGACTTATATAAAAGTTGTTATATATGATCTGAAGTATAAGTTAAAAATATTTATTGACGTGGTCAATAATTTGTTTATAATTGTTTATAAAAGTAAATTGCAAAAATAGATGATTATGTAGTAAATGTTTTTCTACCAAACGATTCTAACGATTATTCCGTATACACTTATATATTGTTCTTATTTCAAACTATTCGTTTTCTATTTTATTTTAATTTATTAAGAATTTATTATGGCTATCCTTGTCTTACACCTTGTGAACTGGTATTAAACTATCCTCGTCTTTCATGGAGTGAATGTTCAATTTAAATCTCATTTAATAGTTTAATTAATTTAGATAGAAAATCGGCGTTAACGTTACTGGTGTTTAGGAGTATGAGAGATTGTATTTTTATTATAATAATTAAGTGTCAAAATTTTCGTTCAGAAATGTAATTTTTCAGCTTTAAAATGTATAAAAGACTAAAATATTAATGTAAAAGTGATTTGGTCTTTGTAAGTCTAAAGGGTAGGAAATTCAAAATGGCGGATGTGAAACTTTAATAATTTATAACTTGAGAACGGTAAGAGATAAAAAGATGGGGTTTCTTTTGTTGTGTTCAGATAATTAAGGGCATTATTTTAGGTTGTTTAAAATTTCTGTGTTTTATGGATTTCCATAATTTTTAATTATATCTCGGAATTGAGAAGAGATATAATGTGGGGGTTTTTGTTAGGTTACTTGACATGCTCTGCTGAGTATCTGCGGTGATTTTATTTATCATCTTTAATAATATTTTTATGATAAATTTTATTGTTAATTAGTTTATTTTGAGAGATACAATAATGGTTTATAATCAAAAGTTATTTGACTTTTTGTGATAGTTCCAATAATCACATTAACTAGGTCTGTTAATAATATAATTTATTTGTTTATAACAATCATGTTTGAAAAATTGCTAATGAGATAATTATTATTTTAGCGTGATAATGTTCCTTAGGCACAAAGGTTATGTTCTTATAAATAATCTGCTTTTAATTTATTTATTTATATTTTATTTTAATTTTCTGAATTTATTCTTATGGATTATGCATTTATTCATGTGTTAAATTGAATTTATATTGCATAAAAGATCTCATAAAGCTTGTAATATTCATTTACGATCAATTTTAGTGACTCTGGGGAATTTTAACAAGCAATTGTCCAAAAGTTTATAGTGCGATTCATGCAAATGGGGCGTAAGCTTGAAAGGGTACCTTAAGGCAGCCATGTTCTCTAGGCTTATGTCTACTGCTTTAAGAACGCGTATTCGCATCAGCTGAGTGTTTGTTGTGACAGCTATTTTAAAGAATAATTGTTATATTATAATGTTGTTTTCAGATGCTGGGGACTTCTAGCAATGAAGATGGAAAATTGAAAAATTTATGCGGGTGGAATATAGCGGTGATTATACCGTCAGACGTGACACTGGCCAGCACCGTCGCCGCGGCATGTGACACAGTGCGATATGCCCGTGACGCTCTTATGGCAACCACCCGCTAGACCCGATTCAACTGGGCCCTGATGCGGGCGGAGCCAGCCGCCCTGGGCGCCCAAATTGGGGCGCCGTAGAGCGCCACGGACTGCACCACCGCGACGTCTAGCCGGCGAGCATGTCCGCTCGCCCCCCCCCCCCAGGTTCGGCATCAGCCGAGCCAGGCTATTGGCTGTAGCCATCATTCTAGGGGCTATGCGAGCGAAATGCTCGCCAAAGCCCCAGGCGCCGTCCAGCCAGAGGCCCAGCAACTTTATGCAGGCCCCTACCGGAACGCGGACATCCTCCACTTTAATGTGGACTCCGGGCGGTTTCCCCATAGAACCGTCGTGAAAAAAGACGGCCTGGGTCTTTTGGGAAGCCACCCAGAGTCCCAACCTCCTTATCGCAGACACCACGCACACCACTGCAACATTAGCCCTTCGCCGGGCTTCCTCCCATGTTTCCCCCTCCACCCCCAGAAAGGTGTCGTCTGCAAAGGCGTTCAACCAGCACCCGGGGGGGAAAAGGGTTCTAAGTGCGGAGTCGTACCCCAGATTCCACAATGGTGGACCAAGCACTGACCCCTGGGGTACGCCCCGCAAAACCGGCCTAACCATCAGGTTACCGTCCCGGTCCACATACAGCAGGTTCCTGCCCCGGAAGTAGTCATAGAGGACCGCTATCAAGTAGGGAGGCACGTCATGATGTATCAACGCCTCCCTAATGACCGGCCAGGGCAGGGAGTTAAACGCATTCTGGATGTCGAACGAGACACCCAGAACTACCCTGCCCTCTTCCGCCGCGGCCTTCAAGAGGGCTCGGACCTTTGCGATCGCATCCATGGTCGATCTGCCCTCCCAGAAGCCGTACTGGGCCTCGCTGAGGTCCGGACCCTCCCGGGACAGGTGCCGGACGAGACGGGCAGCGATTACTCGCTCGAACAACTTTCCCGTCTCGTCCAGCAAGCATATTGGACGATAACCCGACGGCTGGTCGGCCGGCTTCCCCTCCTTGGGGAGGAGGACCAGCCTGGCCCTCTTCCACTGGCTGGGGAACCGGCCTTCCCTCATGCACCTAGTAAAAAAGGGCCCTGAGGTGTTCGGCCAGCTCCCCGGTGGTCCAAATCCACGCCTTTCCAGAAATGCCGTCAGGCCCGGGCGCTTTCCCCACCTTCAGCCTTCTGGCGGCAGCCTGGAGCTCCTCCATCGTGACCCCGAATTTCTTTTCGTCCCACTCCACGGGAGGCGGAGCGGGTACTCCATTGACTCTCTCCCCTTCGTCGTCAAGGAAGAGAGTCTCCACGACTTCCTCGAGGAATTCAGGGTCCATAGACTCTGTCGTGGGGGGCGCCCAGGGTTTTAGTTTGTTCAAAACTATCCTGTATGGGCGCCTCCACGGGTCTTCTTCCAGTGTTTGGAGGAGCTCCTCCCAGGCGCGATCCTTGGCCACCTTTACCGCCTTAGAGAGGGCCCGCTTGGCGGAGCGGTAGCCCTCTCCGGCTTCTTTCTTTGCCAGGGGGTCTTGTCGGGCCCTTGCCCTAAGATAGACCCTTCTGGCATGGACGGAGGAGCGCCGTAGCTCGGCGATCTCCTCCGTTTACCAGTACATTCCCTTGCGTGGGATCGGGTTGGATCGGGGCATCGCAGCATCACATGCTTGCCTCATGATAGCTCCGATCCTTTCAGCCTGATCTTCCACGCTATTCGCTGCATTCCGCAGAACATTGTCCTCCCATAGTGCAGTTAGCGTCGCAGCACGAAACAAGTCGCGATCCGCCTTACGCCACTGCCATCGCAGAAATTTCTCGCGTGCTGCTCTTCGACGTTCCACAGTCTCACGAGGGGTAGCCATGAGGGAAAACTCCACATACTCGTGGTCCGACCTTGTCTCCACATCCTCAACCACCCCCCATCCCCCAGCTCGGCGCAATCCCTCCGGGTTCACCATCGTGATATCCACAATGGATCCCCCATTGGGTCTTATGCACGTCCATCTATTCCCTCGATTGAGAGAAAGCAAGTTTCTCTTCGCCATCCAATCTTCCACTTCACTCCCCCAAGCATTCGTGACCGGGGATCCCCACAGTGCCGATTTAGCATTGAGGTCCCCAGCCACGACAATCGGGGCGGGACCGAATCTGGTTAGACACATCCCTATTTGATTAAGGATGTCCCAAAATTCGGCCCTACTCCTATTAGGGGAGACGTAGGCACTGATGACCACAACCTGTCCCCATTTAACCGCAACGTAACCTTCGCCCGCCACTAGTTTAGTGCAAGGCTCGGGACAGGCAGTTTGCCTCCACGTTACCGCAGCAAGGCCACACCGACTTGACGCCCAACACGGGTGATTGTTAGGCACACGGTACGGTTCCGCCACAATACCCAAACCGCTACCGCGCTTTGCCATGGACTGTAGGAAAAGATCCTGGGCGGCGCGGCAGCGGTTCAGGTTAGCTTGGAGAACTTTGGGTATGGATGTATAGGCCATTACTGGTCATCATTCAGGCCCTCCGTCTCCATCGCCTCTTCTACCCCTTGTTCTGTTGGAGTTTGTTCAAGGGTTTGTCCAGGGGTTTGTTCTACCCCCACATCCTTCTCTGGTTGGTTATCCGCCTTCCTACCGGCTCGTTTCCCTTTCGCCCTTTTCCTATCCCCCACTTCTGGGGAAACAGTTGCAGACTCACCAATGTCCTTCGAGGAACGCTTAGTCGCTTGTCTGACTCCTTCCCTAGTAGAAATTACCCTCATCTCTACGTCCACCGAGCCACTCTGAGTAGGCTGAGTAGACTGCGTCGATCTGGCACCCCCCATCCCGGTTTGCGTTTTTTTCTCGCCGAGGAGTAGGCTTTACTCCCAGCTCTGTGATTAGAGGGTTTCCCCAAATCGGCGCAAACCGGGCATTTCACCTCCCCACTACAGTTTTTTGCCATGTGTCCCTCCTCGTTATCGTCGACAGGAACCTTTTTTTTTTTTAACGTCAGGAAAACCCTCATGGGTACCCCCTCCCCGGCGGTGGGGAGGACGGTTATGCCGGACTCTTACCGGCTAAAAACCTGACGTGTGGCCCTACCATGGTGTCTCGCAAGTACCTCCCGGGAACTGGTTATCATTACTTCCAGGAGGCCTTCACCGAACCCTATCCGAGGGCTCCCTACCCGCCCGAGGAGAACCAGAGGAGCGGGCAAATACTTCGACCTTTCCCAGCCCCCTTTGGGCCCCCCGCCACGCACGTCCGATGGCGCACGCACGGGGGATACCTAAGCGGTGACGGATACCACAATACCCGCCGCCGCGCCCCCTATTACGGGGACAGGGTCGGGGCTCGAGTAACCACCCTCGAGCCCCGGCCCCCCGCAGGCCGCAAGAGTGGAGGGGTCCTCAGGCCCATCCCCCCCCAAGGCCCGCCTCCTCCGAGGGCCCAGGCCACGAACCTTGGTTCCCAGCCCGAACCCTCCCGGCGACCCGAGGGAGCGCAAGTGGAGGAAACCCCTTAGGGAATCTCCCCAAGCCCCCTCGGACCGCCGAGCTACTCTCATCTGGAGACAGCCGAGGAAGAGTGACCCCTAGAGGTCGACTCTCCGTCCGCCATCTCTACCTCCGGACAAGCCGTGGCTTGTTCGGAGGATGAGGGAGGAGGAGGAACCACCGTCACCGGCGGCCCTCGTCCCCCCTTCCCCCCAGGTAAGCGCAGCCCGCCCCTCCCATCAAATGCCTAGCAGGCAACTTCGAGTCCGCGCAAAGCGGACATCTCGGGGCCGCCGCAGGGCACTCTCTGGCCCGGTGGCCGCTAACTCCGCAGCGATAACAAAGACCGCTACGGTCCACCAGGGAGGTGCATAGGGCCCCGACATGACCCACGTCAAGGCACCTAAAACACCTCAATGGGCGAGCATGGAGCAGCCCCACTTTAAGGCTACTCCACCCCACCCTTAATCCCTCCTTTAAGATGGTGTTTGCTACACCCACTGGGCATTGCGTCCACGTCACCCCCATCCCTCGAGGGTGATGAACTATCTCCCCGACAGTCACGTCACCCTTATTACAGCGACCATCTGCGGCAATGGCAGCCTTTACCTCCGATGAGGTGACGGAGTCATCCAGACCTGTCAGGCGCAATCCGACGCGCCTGACCGGCGTGGAGACCTGCACCCCAGAACCCTCCAGCGCAGCACCAACCCGCCGCGCTAGGAGGTCCGCCCTCTCATCTTGGCCATCACCAGGGACCTCTATCACGAGGCCCCCAGTGATAGCCCTTCGGCAGTTAATCCGCTCTATCCCCAGGTCAGCGAGAGAGACTTTCTCTCTCGCCGTCCTGAGGACCTCGGCATACGTCGCCAGCGACCCCCCAGGGACAATGACCGTCACCGCCGCCGTTTTCGGGGGAACCGGCAACGCTGCCTTGGCCCTCTTTTTCCTTCCCGTGGACGGCGGCACACGCGCCGCCCCCCCAGCCCCACCCCCACGGGAATCTCTTCCCGCGAGCGAGGAAACAGGAGCCGCCGCGCCGCCACCGACCACCCCTCCCGCCTCACCGCCGAGGAGGGAGACGGTCTGGCGGGAGCCATCCTCTCCAATGAGGAGTTACCCCCCACGCCAGGAGGGGCCCCCCTTATTCTTCTAACAAGGGAGCGTACCTCCCTTGTCAGAGCTTCCACCTTCTTATCGAGGGCTTCGAGTCGTGGATTTTCGCCACCATCGAGACTTCGATCGCCGAATGCCCCTTTGCCGGGAGCATCGGTGCCTCTATTTTTGACTCAAGGGTTCACTTGTATAGCGATCCCTCGAGTCATCTTCTAAGGAGGCAAGCCGGGAGGCGCCGGTACTGACGCGTCCCCACCCGCCTCCATTGGAGTCGACTCTGATGCCTTCTCCCTCATCAAACACTCCACTTGAGCCATCAATTCGAGCTTCTCCTTCCGCTCTTTTTCCACCTCATTTCTCGCCTCTAACAACTTTCTCGCCGCCCCCCTAACTCTATCTTTAAGGGCACACACCACCTCGTCAATGCAGTTCGCATATCCCTCTATCTGATCATTTATCATTAAGACCAATTCACCATCCTCATTCTGGTCCAACTCAGGGACAACAAGAAGTTCATAGGTGATGAATCTAGATCTTTTTACTACCTCTTTCAATGTCATCTCCGTTATCCTCTCCTCGATAAGTCCGGGGAACTGAACGAGGTTTTCGCGAGAGCATTTCCTTAGATCTTTCTCCCTCCTCCTTATTGAATCCTTTCTTCTTCTCTCCATTGCCTCGCTGTCCCCCATCGTTATCCAACCACTCCTCATTTCAAATGGTAATCTCTCCAGACTCACCACTGGTGAGAGGGATACACCCTTATCCTCAACTCCCTTCGACCTCTCATTGGTAGCGATAGTCAATTCCTCTGACAAACTCGCTTTTATTTCGCTTTGTAGCCCATTACTTGATGACGACGGGAGGAAGGCTGGGCCTTGTCTTACGACACCCTCCTCTCGCCGGTCCCTGAGTGTCCGGTCACTCTGGGGCGGTAATAACTTCCTCTTTTTAGAACTCATCATATTTTCTAAAAATGGTTTTATTTCGGAGTGACCTTCTCCTAGGCTGGTCTCCCGGCCTCTCGAGCCCAGCCTGCCCGAGCTCGGGTACCCCGGGCTTGCCATGCCCGTATCGGGGACGCCCCCCAGAGGCCCCGAAGGACTTCCCAAGGCCGCCCCCGACCCCTGGGGGGACGGTTGGGAGAGCAAGCTCTCCTTCACGACTCCGTCCAAGCCGGGCGGACTTTTTATAGAGGCCGCCTACCTCGCGAGTCCCGTGGGACTCCCCGGTCTCCGCCAGTCCGAAGACTGACGAAGATTACGGTGCTGCTGTGCTCGGGTACCTCGGGTTCGCAAAACCCGTATCAGGGGTGGCCCGGAAAGCCCTCAGATGGGTCCCCGGAGTCCGCCCCTGATCTCTGAGGGGAACCTTGGAACCGGGTGACAAGTCACTCGTTCCAACGTCGAGTTCCGATTGCGCAGCAGTCAACTTCGAGGCCCAGATGAGCGAGCAGAGGGCAGAGGTGCCAAGGACGGGCGTGATCGAGCCGACGAGGCCATTGACACAGGAGGCCAATCAGGGGGAGCCGACCGTCGAGGAGGACACCGAGGTCGCGCAGATCCTCCAGTTGATACCGGAGGGTGTAGCAGAGGCAATCATCCTCCAGGAGGGAGCCGAACAGCCCGCTGGAACAGGCGAGGTTGTCGTCGAGGTCATCAGCCAACCACAGGCAGCGGAGGAGGTGATCGAGACGGAGATGCCCCAGAGCCAATCACAGCTCACGGAACTTTAAACCGTGGCTGTCGAAACTAAACTCACCCTCTTTTATTATATTTATCCATGAGCATTTAAATTTTGTATTAGATTTTATTTTATCACTTTTTACTAACCAATTAGCGTAACGCATGCCAAAGAGCAAGTTTTCAATTGAGTTTATATTCGATTTTATTATTTTTGAGTTTATTACTTATTTTATATAGTTTGATAGTGACAAGTGCCAATGAGCACGGAGATATTATATTAATAGAGTTTTTTATAAAGTTTATTTAGAAGTTAGAAAGCGAATGCGCGAATGGCGTAAGCGAGCGCCAAATATGTATAAGAGACCAATTAAAACGAGACTGACGATAAAAAGACTATATTAAATTAAGAACACACATACTGACCAATCCCAACAATCCTCACACCGAAAAACCATTATTCAATTAATTAGAGTCATTAGAATCATTAAAGTTATTAGAATCAGTAGAGTAGAGAAAAGAGCCAATAGGAGGCCAAGGTCATAGTTTCAGAAGGGATGGATTCGGATAAATTCCGTATTGTAGTATTAGCATTTATTTTCATTGTATTTGCAACAGCAATCATATGCATATTGTTATTAGCCTATAAACAACGGGTGAAAGCAGAACCTTAATTTCAAACTTAGAACAACCAATCAGAATCATGCGGCTGAAGGAGTACTTAGTCGTAACGTTAATAATCTTTATTCCCTTAATAATATCCTTCCCAGACGTACAGACAGTTACATTGATTTACACGCTTTACACATTGTATATTTTATTGCTAAGTATCGATATCGATCCGAGAGTGATCGTTGACGAATGATGAGCCGCGAATATAGATTTCACGAGAATGGACCAATGGGGTTCGAGATAGACGGTTTCACGTTCGTTACATTAACATTAGACGGTTTGACAGCAAAACGGTCATGTCGACCGGAGACGACCAATGGGCAGCGACCCAGTCGATTTTATTAAGAATAGCGTTAATTTCGATTGATTTGACAGTAGCAAACATTCTCGACGCAGTAACAGCCAATAGGAACGATTCCTGGCACATTGATTTTATTTTGCAAGTTTTCAGAGTAGTTTACGATTTTGCGAGGCCCAGAGCCAATGAGAGCGCGAGGCGCAACCTTTTTACGTGATCGCGGGAAACCGACCAATGAGAAGCCAGAATGGCTCGCCGAAGCGAGATAATGTCGGGACGCGTGATTTTGCTTATTATTACTATTATTTTATATTTCCCTGTCGAGAGAATGAATTTCTATTATATTATATGCATGTCATGTATTACTTATGCTTACCGACGTTGTAATTACCGGTAAGCCAATAACGTCCGTTGATTGGGCGAGACGATCCTATGAGACGCGGGTACCTGAAAAGAAAGGGGAATTAATGTATTTGATTCCGGTAGAAAGATTACTTACCTGCGATGTCCAGGAACGTCAAATTGACCATTCGAGGTCACTCGGAACCGTTCCGAGTGACTAGCCGCGAAGGTGCACTTTGTGCCCGTTGCGACGGCTGGCATTGGTTGCCGCATCGCCGAGGTCGAAGCGAGAGCCCTTGTCCGCCGTCCAATCCGAACACAGTTTCTTAGATCCGAAAGAGCTGGGCCAATCACATCGGCTCAGCTATCAAGGGCAATGTGCCGTGAATAGTAGGATCGTGTCGTTCGTATCCGAGCGACGCGATTGGCTGAGAGAGACGGGCGCGCAATGCCGAGTATGATCCCGCCGAAATAGGGAGCGGCGCGCCTGCGTCAGCAACCAAAGTGGGGGAGCGAGAACCGTTTCTCCCGGACAGTCTACGGATGTATCTCGAGGCGTGAACACGTTTTACGGTAGCGCGATAAAACTCGAGTCCGTGATTCTTATCCCGTTTTCGCCTACGATAAGCGCGAGTATTTGCGAACAGCATTACGCAGGACAGTTTCGGGAATAATTCGAGGCGTGATTACGTTTATCGGGCACGCGACAACACTCGATACCGATTACTGATTCCATCCGGGAAGGCTTGCATTGCGACGGCCTAGCAACAACGCGACATTACATCATTAGCGTACGAGCACGTTCTTGATTGCGAAACGACGATTAGTCGTAATTATAAGATCTGAATCGTGGACATTCGAATGAGAAGGACCTCGTGGCGAGTGATTGCGCGAGCGAGTGATACCGCGACGACTGAGAAACTGTAAACTGTGGAATAATAAATTGTTATTTGTTTATAATAAACAAAAAAGTGATCATTTGCGACCCCAGTGCGAATCCTAAATCCATTACGGTGAATTACGCAGCGCAGTACCAGGGCGTGGCCTACGGCCTTGAACACGTCCGCGGCGTAGAAGAAGGCAGCCATTAAGCTGAGAGGAAGGACGGGGCAACGCACACAACACAGGTTTCTGTATTTGAGCCTGAAAATACAGTGGCGACCGTAATTACAGCCCAAGTAGTAAGTGGCTATTATTTAGATATTTCATTGTTCATCGGTGATCCGGTCACAACCTAACCTAACCTTGCGACCGGGCACTTCCCAACAGCCGCGTCGCTTGACAAAACAGTCACCCCGGGTGATATTACAGAGATTACCCGTTGCGGAGCCACGCGCGGCACAGGCAGAACGTGGCGGGAGCGCAGCTGCCTCAAGGGAACCTAGCAGCGACATCTGCACCACGAGAGACCAAACTGCCATGCATGCCGCCCACGCCGTTAATGTCGGCATTACAGCTCCCTATGACAACTCCCGCGCCTCCTCCGCTAATAGACGCGATTGCGGAATTTGTAGGATATGATTTCCCGATCGGTCCGGTGGATTAGCCTTCCGACGATTTCGAGTCACCGTCGGGAGAAAGCGAGAGCGACGATGACGAGGCTTGGGAGCCGAAGCAGGGATAGATGGCTCGTCGATTGACACATAAATATATATAAAATACACGTTTCCTTTGTTTAAATTTTATTTTTTCATAACTTGCTTGACAAAATGGTCACATGCTTTATTTTCGTTTGATTTTCATTTCGTTTCATTTCGGCCATTCACATTGATTTAGTTTAGTTTAAGATTACACTTACGGCACTTATGAGAGATACAATATTAAGTTGCGTTGACAGCCCGTATGGCCAATTACATTTAGATTTTGCGTATCATTAAAATACAGGCTCGGCAAGACGGTAAAGACCGCGCGTAATTTTAGTTTTAGAATTATATCCGGCCGACCGGTATAAAACCAAGTTCAGTTGATATTTTGACTCACCGCCGATCAAAAAGGTCTTATATTATTTAGCGGTTGTCGATACAGTTTAAGCGATAATGATCGTACGACGATAAGCGCGGTTAATCGAAACGCCGACATAAAGCTACGGCGATAACCCGTATCGGGGGCACGGAGGAACATCTCTCGGACCCGGTACGCGCGTCCATAAGGTGGGCGCCAAGGAAATACTAAGTTCTTGGAAAAGACCATCTTCTCCAGGAACAACCAGGCTGAAACGTCATCCGAGGACCTGGGACACAGCTCCAAGGGGTGCGCGCCATGACCCGGTGAAAACCCCGGGAAACGCAACTTCTCCTGGGAAAGAGAGGTCCGGCGGACTCGCTAGGACCGGAGGAGCCTCTCCAGGGGGTCGGCGCCATTGTCCGGCAAAATCCCGGCGAAACGTACTTTCGCCAGGAACTTATCCATCCGACGGTCTTACCAGGACCTGGGACACCCTCCCAGGGGGTCGGCGTCAAAGTCAAACGAGTTCGCCGGGAAAAACATTTTCTCCGGAAACAAACGACGGAATCCATCGCGAGAGGTCCTGGGACACCCGCCTAGGGGGTCGACGTCGAGCTCCGACAAAGATCCCCAGGAAGCGCATCATCTACGGGAACAGTGGCCCGGAACAGCGATACCAGCTCCCGAGAAACCCAGCCAGAGGGTCGGCGTCAACGGCCGACGACATCAACGTTACCCGGACGTCGTCTACAGGAAGAACACCCAAATTCATCATCAGGGGCATCTCCGAGGAGGTGCGCATGGGTCGACGTCGTCCGCGTCGAACAGTTTCTGCGAGTGTAAACCTGGTGCAGCGGTACCGAGGAAGGAAAGTTCTCGCACTGCGTTGCGCGTGGAAATTTCCACGGGAACCTTCTAGAACGGGCATAAGTGAAAGATGCGCAAAAGGGCACGCGAAAGGATAGTGAAAATCATCGTGTTTTCGCATGATCGCGCCAGATGTGCCGGCCGCGAACAATAGACGATCGAGAAAGTTCCGAGGAGTGGGAACGATCCGGCATAAGGGGAGCCCAAGCGAGAGCGACCGCTCGAGGCAGTCTCTCGGGTATAGCCGTGGCGAATACACGTATCACACTCTGTACGATCGGCATACGCGTTATACTTTACAACCGAAAACTCCCGCGTACTATCGCGTAAAATTACTCGTCTTAACTAACAGCGAGGGGCAATTAATTGCCAAATACAATCTAGTGTTAGCAACAATACGCGAGTTGAAATTCGGATACATTGTTAATTACCGGAAGTGCAATTATCAAGTATATAACAACCACGGGCATTGGGTCACGCGGATACGGAATATTGTGCGGACATTATTAATTATTGTATTTAACCACCGAATACTCGTTCGTTACATCTGCGCACGAACATTGTATGATAGAGTGATGATCACGGCCGAGTGCGTGATCATAGTTTAACAATCACGAGGAACAAAGTCCTCCGATCGGAATAATTATCTGGAATAAAATCATCGTATCGACTAAACGAATAAACCGAGATACGCAATTTGATTAATTGTGCAACTTTATTAAAATAAAGCGACATTCACACTGAGGCGAGAAACTCGCGTTGTGAGACACCTTTATGACATTGTGAAACGGCCTGTAATGTTGAAATGATGATCTGGAATTAAAGATTAATTAATTCTGAAACAAATTTTCCTGATTAATTATAAAAAATTATCGATACTTTCCTTCTACTTACCTTGTCCTTCGGCGATGATCCAACGTTGGCCAGCGGCAATCCGGTATGCGATGCAAAGCGAGGATCCGGGGAAGCAGAACAGCAACAGAGCAGCGATTCATCCGAGGCGGGAACCTGAAAAAAGAGAAGCGAATTAGTACGTAATTAAAACATAATTATCGGGACTTATCCTTATCTGGTATGCGAGGTAAAGCGAGGATCTAGAGACGGATAACGGCAACGGCGATCCACTCCGGGCGTCGATCTGCAACAAAACATAAAATAATTATCACATAATTATTTTATAATTACTTACCTCTATCTGGTATGCGATGTAAAGCGAGGATCCAGGGATGAGAAGCAGCAACGGTGATCCAACAGGGACATCAGTCTGAAATAAAATTCAAATAATTAGGATATAATTATTTTATCCTTACTTACCTCTATCTGGTATGCGATGTAAAGCGAGGATCCAGGGATGAGAAGCAGAAACGGTGATCCATCAGGGACATCCTTCTGAAACAAATAATTCCTACTAGCGTCTTGCGAATAATCGGGGCGTGGATGCGAACTTACCTTCTCAGTAGTATAAGGTAAAACCGAGTGGCGACCGTTCGATAGGAATATTTTCCGCCGGAATCGGGCTCAACACGTGCCGTCCGGTCACAACCTAACCTTAGTGTCGTCATAACCCGACTGACGCCGGAGGAGATCAGACGAGCGGAGTGACGGGCGACGCCGCAGCCGCGGCGGGTAGCTGAGGGGAGTCGGCGAAGCACGCCATCGCCGGTGGTAATCCGTCAAGTTGTTCAGCACGCTGTGCAATTGGCGGAAGACGCGCGCCTATGGGGCTCTCCCGCCGAACTCGATGCGATCAGACGCGCTGCCAAAGCGTTCGACAGCGCGTACAGAATCGAGCTGACTCGGGTCACTGTTACCGACACGGTGACAATAACTGCCTTGCCGACGCAGCCATGGGAACAGCCGGAGGAGGAGGACTTTGCCAGCCCGTCCAGCGGGGAAGGCGAGTCACATGACAAGGGGGACATCCCCGCATAGATTTTAAGAGATAAGCGAACGTTCTGAGAACGGAGTCAGGAAAACTGTACATATTTACTTTTTACTAATAAAGTCATTGAGCCTACCCGTCCGGCGTAATAGACGATAAGATATGCGACAGCGGTCGCTGGGCAGCGGCCCATTTAATAAATAATAGTTTTTTTTTCGCGATCCACGAAATTTATTTTGATTTTCTTTTCGCGGCACTAAGTGCCTAGCCCGACCAAGGGAGATTAGTTTCTTTTGATTTTGACAGGTGCGTGGATCCGCTAATGCACCAGAACAATGATTGGTCGAGCCACACACAATCTTCAACGCAAGAACGCGTAAAATTGATAACGCGCGCGTCAGGTGAACGAGAGTCGAGATGCCGACTCCTGATATCCTCAAAAGGGGATCTTGCGAAAACCAACGCGATCCAACCGCGTGAACATGGGGTTTGCCGGACATCCGGCAAAACACACGAAGGGAGCGCCGTAGCGCCAAACGGCATGAACTGCCGCCAGAGGAAGGCTTCACCGACCTCTGGAAATAATTGCGAGCACGATCCGATCGCGCAAACCCCAGGTTTGCCGGACACGTCACGAAATGACGAACGCGGCGACGCAGCGCCAAAAGGCTTAAACTGCCGCCGGAGGAAGGCTTCACCGACCTCTGGAAAATATCGCGAACGCGATCCGCCCGCGCAAACACCCGGTTTGCCGGACAGGGGACAATATCGCGAACGAAGCGTCGTGGCGTCACGACACGGAATCTGCATGCTTAGGGGGTGCGAACAAACCCTAGGAATCAATCGCGAACGCGATCTGACCGCGCAAACACCCGGTTTGCCGGACAGACACGATATATTCAACCGAGCGTCGGACCGGGCTGAGACTCAAAATGCGCACTCAGGGAAGGTCGATTAAACATACGAATCAATCGCGAGCGCGATCTGACCGCGCAAACACCCGGTTTGCCGAACAGATAATAAAGATTAGAATTGCGTCACCGGGGATACCTGGGACACCTGAAGATCAAAGCGCGATCAAAATCCGACCATCCTAACGGGGTTGTCCGGACAGTCCGGACAACTAGTCTTTCTAGACGTCGGCTACAGCAAGTAGGGCCGGAATACGATCGGTACGGGCCTAGAGAGTAGGCAGATAGGTCGCCGCCATTGGCGGACGTTTTAAACGCGACCTGGACGTTTTCTCCAGGAAGTCAACGCGGAATCGAGGTCGGGGACATCCGAGAGACCTTGCGCACAGGTCGGCGTCGTTCAAAATTCATAATTGTAAAAGTTGAATTGTTGCTACCCGGAAGTCGAAAGAGCGCGACGCATATAGTGTACTAGCGTTGGAAATTTCCATCGCGAACATCTGGCGCACACCTGGTGTGCCGAAACGCGTGAACACCTATTGTTAAGGCGTAGCATGGAAATTTCCAGAGAGGAGAAAGCGGTCGAGACCTTATGGAAAGGGAAAAACTCGGTGGTAGGGAGCCCGAGAGAGCAACGTTTCTCGAGGCAGTCTCTCGTGGGCGCTCGTCATGGTAGCACCCTCGCGCGTATTATCCCGGCGCATCGTTAGAAAATTCGCGAACGCGAAACGGAATACGATTAATTAAGTCTACCACAGTGTCCGAAACAAACGGGAACGCCCGCCAACAGCGTTACGTGACGTCGATACAAAAGACGTATAGGTTTTCGCGTACCTGAATTGCGAAATCGCACTCAGCAAGGCGTGCGACCGCCATCTTGTGTGGCAATCGTTAATTGTGAACCACCAACATTGTGCAACAAAAGTTAACAATAAAAGCAATCGTTATTTGCAAAAATTCAGACGAAAATATCATTACTTACCCGAAAACTTACCTGAACAAGCGGCTGTCCGGCTATCTTGGTGATAGCGTGGTCCGATCTTCAAGGTCATCACAGATTCTACTTCGGAGGAGGCCATTGATGAGGAAACCGTGGCGGAAACCTGAAAAAAGTTGATATTAGTTGTAGTTACGCGGACAGTTCTCATACTTACCTGGTTGTCCGGCTATCTCCCAGACGCGTTAATCCTGGACATCGGTGACGAGCGGTGATCCACGACATCGGCGATGGTGATGAAGCAGCTGTCGACGAAACCTGAAATAAAAGAAAATTAATAGCGTTTTACTTATATTAATGTCGGGACTTAGCCGATCAAGCGGTTGTCCGGCTATCATGGTTCCACGGATGAGGTAGATGAATGATCAATAGTGGAAACGATTGGCAGAGCATCCCAGAGGAGGCAACCGTGGCGGGAATCTGAAAAGTGAAAGGGTTAAGGAGATATTACCTGATCAAGCAGCTGTCCGGATGACAGGCATCCCTGGCTGGCCGATTGAGGTCATACCTAGCGATATCCAGAGCTCAGGCGATGCTTACTGAGCAGTTGTGGCGGGATTGAAAAAATAAAATTATTTAAACGAATTGTTCACATTTTGGCTGATTTTCATTACGAATACCTACCTTCTCGGTACATAAAGGTTAAACCGAGTAGCGACCGATGACTAATAGGACAAAATAGCGTACCCCGTGGCTCGATTATGCATCGTTCGGTCACACCCTAACCTTCGGAAGCGCGTGTATCAATGCTACAACATTGACTACGTTTACACGGCCCGATTTACGCCGAATTAAGTTATATCATCGATATTCAAACTTCGCTGTAAATCGAGCCGTTATCACTCGGTGTAAACGTCATCATTTCCATCGTCTTCTACAATACAAAAAGCTAAAACATTGCAATATTCCAATACGGCCGTGTGTGCAATACGACCGTGTGTGCAATACGGCCGTGTGTGCAATACGGTCGTGTGTGCAATACGGTCGTGTGTGCAACACGGCCGTGTGTGCAACACGGCCGTGTGTGCAATATGGTCGTGTGCGCAATGCGCTGTGTGCAATACGGTCGTATGTGCAATAACAGCCATGTGTGCAATGCGCTGTGTGCAATACGGTCGTGTGTGCAATGCGCTGTGAGCAATACGGTCGTGTGTGCAATGCGCTGTGTGCAATACAGCCATGTGTGCAATGCGCTGCGTGCAATACGCTGTGTGCAATACAGCCGTTTTTACAATGCACTGTGTACAATACAGTCGTGTGTGCAATAACAGCCATGTGTGCAATGCGCTGTGTGCAATACGGTCGTGTGTGCAA
>NW_020225580.1:29281-29838 GCF_003070985.1 Temnothorax curvispinosus
GTGTGCAATGCGCTGTGTGCAATACGGTCGTGTGTGCAATGCGCTGTGAGCAATACAGTCGTGTGTGCAATGCGCTGTGTGCGATACAGCCATGTGTGCAATGCGCTGTGTGCAATACGGTCGTGTGTGCAATGCGCTGTGTGCAATACGGTCGTGTGCGCAATGCGCTGTGTGCAATACGGTCGTGTGTGCAATGCGCTGTGTGCAATATAATCGTGTAGACAAAGAAATATGTGCGCAATAATGCCTGTAGGCAATCGCTCTGTAGGCAATTTGAAATGTGTGCTATCGGGATTGTGTGCAATGGGTGTGTGCAAACGAACCTGTAGGCAATCGTTTTGTAGGCAAACGGGACTTCTATAATATAAATAAGTATATAAGTATAATAAGTATAAGTAAATAATACTATTTCTAATCAAAATATTACACAGGCACACAAAAAAAAAGTGGTTTGTACCAAAGACTAGACCCATCATTTCTTATGTATTTTGACGTGCTGAATCCAAATCTGGGGTCAAAATTGACCCCCACCACACCAATTTTTTTTAAATCGCAAA
>NW_020225581.1:0-7750 GCF_003070985.1 Temnothorax curvispinosus
GAGTATGCCGCTCAGCGAGTTATGATGAGTTCTGAGCGCGGTAGGGCAAAATCGCCAACCGATGGCAAAATCGACTCACCGATATAAGAGCATAACGCGTAGATCCAACATAATCCATTTAGCAAGTTTTGCCGCGATCCGAGCGCGGGAAAGCGAAATAGCTGACCGACAGCGGATTGGGATTGCCGATCTAGCTATGCGAGACAGAAGTGCCGCATAATGTATCCAGCGAGTTTCGATGCGATCCGAGCGCGGTAAAGCGAAATAACCGACCGTAGGCAGGATCGGATTATCGACGTAGCAACGCGAGGCGGAATGGCCGGGTAATGTATCCAGCGAGTTTCGATGCAATCCGAGCACGGTAAAGCGAAATAGCCGACCGTAGGCAGAATCGGATTATCCGCGTAAGAGCGTAATGCGGAGACGCCGCGTAGTCGATCCATCAATAACCGATGGGTTCCGAGCGCGGCAAGGCAAAGGAGGCAACGCGAGGTGGAGGCAAATCATAACCGCAGTAACGATCCCGCGATAAGATTTAGCATAAGGAATCGTAGCGAGCGGAAACATGTAGAATCTTCTGGATCGTTCCAAGATTCGATTCATTGAGCGTAAACATGTTTGTGCGAAAAGTGAAAGCGAGCGGAATGCGGAAGTATTTGCGCTACTGCGTAGCGAGGCATACAGGTGTTGGCCAGATGTACGGCTGTGAACAAAAGGTGTTTGCGCGCGAAACAACAAGACCATTCACGAGGCTATTGACACAGCTGCCGTTTGTAGGCACAGGTGTCCGGCGATAACGACAAGTGGGGCGACCCCCACTCGATCGAGGTAGGCCAGCCGAGCCGAGGAATCGAGGATTCGTCTCTCGGTTCTCGATGCGAACGGTCTCGCATCGGGGAACTCGTCTCACTTCCTATATTCCAACTTAACGTATTGTGTTGGCTTCCTGTAGTCAGGAGCATCGGCGTAAGATAGATAAATTAATCTCAACGCGTGCGCTAACAACGAGCGAGAGCGAGAACGATCCCGCTCAACGGTGCGTAATTCCGCGAGTCCATGTAACGTAGCTATAACAAACAAAGAGAAATAAATTATATTTTACTTTTGGTTACGGAAATTACGTGTGACGATTATTCGATCGAGACAACTTGCAAAGACTTACCTATCCCAATCGTAATCTCGCCTGTCGGCCGCCCGAAATCCTCCATCGACGAACACGCACAGAGGCTGAGGCCCAGCCAAGCGGTGCTGTCTAGCAGAAGCGAAGGAAGTCCCTTGAGCGGAGAAGTCCAACAGGTCCAGCGGGTCGATCCGGAGACAGATGGGAGCTGAAACAGAGTCGTAGAAAGGGGAATTAGCAAAGTCAGCGAAAGGTTGGTCATTCATCAGTATCTTTCTCGATAGGCCTAGGTTAAAATCGAGTTGCGACTGTGATAATTAATGATCTCGAGGGCGTGTGGTTAATGTCGATCCTCCGTCCGGCTACATCTTAACCCCCAACTTCCGGACATCCCTACTCCTTGTCATCCCCACTTTTGGACATGCGCACTCCTTACCCCCACTCTTCAGCTGATGGGTATATAAGGAGGAGCGCTCAGCTGGAGCGGCAGTTGAGTTCGGGAGTTTAGACAGTGTGGACCTGCGTTGCGTGTGTTCTAGTAAGTTTCCTAACCTCAAATTGGGTCTCGGCACGTTTTGGGGAAGCTCCGCGCAGAAGCCATAACCTCAAAGAGGGTCTTGGCACGTTTTTGGGGAGCTGCGCAGAAACTAGAGTGATTAGAGAGTAAGAGCATTTGGTGTTTGTTGAAGGTAAGTCACTAGGTTACTAGATTTAGGGATCTTTTCAAAAAAGCTTAGTTTTCATGAAAGAAAAAGTCACTAGATCTAGGGATTTTTGAAAAAGCTTCTTTTTCATGAAAAAAGTCACTAGATCTAGGGTTTTTTTAAAAAACGTCGTTTTCATAAAAATAGAGTCACTGGATCACTAGTTTTAGAGATTTTTTCAAATTTCGCAGTCTAAAACTTAGTTTTCATGAACGTAAAGTCTAGTTCGCGAGTTTAAAGCCTTGTAATTCAAATTTCGCGATCTAAAACTTAATTTTCATGAACTTAAAGTCACTGTTCGCAACTTTAAACGTGTCTAGTTGCAATTTCCGGTTTGGAAACTTATTTTCCTATCGTTTTCAGATTCTCAGAGTAAAGCCGCGCCATGCCGCGATGGCACAGCAGTGACAGTGAGTAGTCCACGGATTCGGACGTGGAAATTGTCCGCGGTGAAGAGAGCCCCGCCCACGACACGTCGGCAGTAAGCGTCTCGTCAACGGCGTCAACGTCGTCTTCGTCATCCTCGTCATCGTCGGACGACGGAACTGGCCGGATACACAAATGGGTCAGGGATCTGAGACCGACAACCGTGACGTTGTGACCGGAACAACGATTGATGATGTTAAAAATCAATTTATAGCCACTTACTACTTGGGCTGAATTATACGGTCGCCACTGTATTTTAAGGCTCAAATACAGAAACCTCTCGCTGTTGCTATGTCCCTTCCTTCCTTCCAGCTTAATGGCCGCCGTGTACTACGCCGCGGACGTGTTCAAGGTCGTCGACCACGCCCTTGTGTAACAACGCGTAATTTTTGGACGTATGGATAGGAATTTCACTGGGATCGCGATTGAAATCACTTATTTTTGTAATAAAATAATTAACAATTTATTAATCTGCTCACTACAGCAATCTCCGTGTAGAAACGGACGCGTTCGCTCGGTCGCGTGTTTCGTACGTCGAGTGTTCTCGAACCGCCGTCTCGCTCTGAGTTAGCACAATCGTGTTTGAGGATTCAATATCCCGGATCGCGCAATCGCTTCTAACAATCTCTCTCAGTATTAACTCACGCTAACAGCGCAAGCAATCAACGGGATAAGTCGGCCGGATTTGTGTTTTACTACGTAATTTCTACGCCACGTAATTGCGCAACGGACTATCCGCGATGAAATATCACACGCGCTTATCGTAGGCGGTAAACGGGATAAGCAAGCCGAAGTCGAATTTGTTACGCGCGACGCTCGTACGTGTCGACGCTTCAATATCTCACGGCGAACTGTCCACGAGGGACGGGTGTGGTTCTCCCACCTAAGCGCGACGCATGCGCCATGATGCGCAAATGGGCGCGCAACTCTGCCATTGGCTAGTCGTGCCATCGATGTAGCTGATACGACTCCTCAAACACTAAAAGTGTAAACATTTGTTCGCCGAGTCGTTCGCGTTGACTCGGCTTCTACATTTTTAGCGAGATGCCGCTCCTTTAAGTGCAAAGACGCGAATTGGCTATTGCCCGCGCGTGAACCAATCGCGCCGCTGCACCGCGAATCTTCGCGTAAGCGGACACAGAGTCACTAGGCTCGCACCGAGTGACTCTCCACGTATGAAAATCATTTTGACGAATCCCTACGAAACCAGGTAAGTATGCGTTAAACGCAATTGTGATTAATCTTTTTCTTTTTGTTTTAGGTATCCCGGATCGTTTGAGGAATCGTCTCATTTGGTGTCACCGGCGGTGATCAACGGTAAGTATAAAATAAAGTAAGTATAATAATAGCGACTTAATCTATCGCATGCATAATGGTTAATACATAAGTTGTCTTAATATTAATAAAAAAAGTTAAAAAGTTATCAAATTAAAAAATACAAAATCAAAATGGCTCAATTCCGTGCCAAAGTGTAAAAGTTACGTAAAAGTGTAGCAAAGTGTAAATCAAAATGAGCATAATTGCAATAAAGTGTAAGAAAATATAAACGTACGCCTGGAACGAATCCATTTGGCTTTAAGTGAAATATCAAAATTATAAAAGTGTATCAAAGTGTTGTTCGGTGTAGAACCTTTGCTGGTTTGGTTCGCACGCTCGCTGGTAACGCGCTTGTGTATAAAGTGTAAGAAAGTGTATCAAAGTGTAATAAAAGTGTAACGCCTGTGTCGGCTCGTATCGCACGCTCGCTGTTAACGCGCTCAAGTGTAAAATGTAGAAAAGTGTAGGAAAGTGTGATAAAAGTGTAACGCCTATGTTGGCTCGTATCGCACGCTTGCTTGTAACGCGCTGGTGTGTAAAGTGTAGGAAAATGTAGGAAAGTGTAGCGAAGTGTATCACCTCTGTCGGTGTTGTTCTCATGCTAGTTTCTCAACGCTACAAGTGTAAAAGGTGTAAAGGTGTATCGCAAAGGTGTAGGTGTGTCATTCCCCTGCGGGATCGTTTAAAATCATAATGTATGTCGTGAATAATGTGAAAAAAACGAAAACTAAATATAGATCTGGAAAATTGATAATTAACGGTACGAATATTATCGTAACGACCACTAGGTTTTCCGAAAACTTCATGCTTGATTGTTTCTACGGTAAGTAATGAGATTGTGAACCGGCTTTATGCAAATACACTAGCAGTAGGATCGAAACTATCGCTATCGCGAACAAAATGAATATAAAAACTAATATTACTATTCG
This sequence comes from Temnothorax curvispinosus, assembly GCF_003070985.1. Classification (NCBI taxonomy): domain Eukaryota; kingdom Metazoa; phylum Arthropoda; class Insecta; order Hymenoptera; family Formicidae; genus Temnothorax; species Temnothorax curvispinosus. The sequence goes on from NW_020225581.1 coordinate 4,497, forward strand.
GAACTTGTCCGAGTCTATCGTTTAATCTAAATCAATGCCCTCTGGCTTAATATCGCGTGTAACGACAGGTGAATGACTGGATTATAGTGTAAGGATATATAAAAGGGTTTATTTCTGCGTGTTGTCACAATTGTAGTGTAAAAGTGTCAAAGGTGTAAATAAGTGTAGTAATAAATCGTAGCCGTGCTACTTCATGCAATAAAGAAATATCAATGAAAATGAATAGTATCGAATATAGAATAATCTTATGGAAATGTGAACCCTGCTTAATACTATGCGTGTGTTCTTGAAAAATTAATATAAAAATGAAAAAATAAAAATGTACTCGTATAAAAGTTAACAAAAATAAAAATAAAATGTACAGTTTCTGATAAAACAAGAACCACTTGTTCAAAGTTGCTCGTACTCCGTGACCTGCGACTCGGCCGAGTCAGGCTGCTGCCCTTTCTGCACTTCCGCACGTCCGGGTGGTCCAGCGGGCTGAGAGCCCACCTCCAACAGCCTGCTGACCTCCTCGTCGGCTCGTTGGGTCAGGATCTCCGCGATGATCTGGTTATTGGCCTCGCAAAGACCGCTGTCAAGCTCCCGGGTTACCTGGCTGCACTGCTCAGGTACGGGTGTAGCCGCCCTCGGCTCCTTCTGCTCCCTGGCGGTGTTGTTCCTTGCCTGCGACATGTCCAAGGTCTCCAGGCTCGGTTCGCGACTGATCTGGGGAACGGACGTTTTAACGTACGGTTCCAACGTACGACAAAGTGCACACACGTACGTACGAAATTACAACGGACATAGACTCGTATACATCGTATTATGCGCCACGCTCGAAGCGTTCAAGTGTCGCGTAGTTTCAAAATTTGACGTCAAACCAACTAAAATAATGGTTTGCCAAAACAATAAACTCACGCGATATCTGTGCAAGCACAAAGACAAACATTTCGGTAGGCTCAACGAGCCCGTCTTTAGCGCCGGTGACGTTAACCCGAGGAGCACATTTTACGAGACGCAAATCGCTTACGTAGACTGCCGTCCGGTGTTTTGTCTATTTTAATTGGACAAAAACGCGAATGCGCTGAAAAACATAAAAGAAGAACAACAGCTGCAAACAGCCGTTGACTTGTTTATGTCGTACGTGATCGCGCGAGCCGCTAAAAAATTACCCGCCGATTGCGAGACTGCCCGCGCGGGTATCAAATACTTAATTTCTAGCGTCGACCGAACGTACAACGTGTTCGAGAAGGATTACCAACAGTTCGCCGAACTCGTGACGCACAGACTCGCGAAAGATATCAAGGGCAAGTGCGGGATGTCCTTCGTACGATTTTACGTGGCGGAGCACGGTTTAAGACTGACCAAACACTTGGCGGACGATTTGATCAGGTCGGTCATAATTGACAATCACAGACATATCGATGTCTTGCAAATACACGTCGCGGACGTAATAAGGTGCAACGACGACGCGGCGTTACTGATAAAACTAACGGGTAGTGGACGGCACTCGCTAGCCGGTTGTTTCAACTCGTCGCTAAAGCTTGGCCAACGAATAGGACGATACCGCGTTGGGTATCTCCACGAATACGGTTTTTTTGACAACCACGCCGCGTTGGCGCGAGAACCGACCGTAACGTTCGTACAAGGATACTGCTCGGCCGCGAAGATGGCGCGGGCGGCTGATTCTGGATTTATCGCCGCGTACGCGATATGCCGCGGTTTCTGCGACGGTGGCGCAGAATTCCTTAAGTCTAAAGACAGTCTCCTCCAATACCTCAACGACATGGAGAATTACGCGGAGCAGTACTTTGCGCGCAAACCGGCTCTCCGCGTAGAGCAAGTACTCACGTTAGACACGAGGCGTCCGGAAAACGCCGTACTTTCGGACGCGATACGTAGGCACCGGGTGTTCGAAGGTGGAGTTTTAACGATCGCCACTAGGGTGTTGCTTGACAACGGCGTGATTTTTAAAATGGCTAACTGGGCAAAGCACGTAAAGCGGTGCACTTCGATAGAGAGGCAATTACTATACGACGTGGGCATGTGCACCTACAAGGGCTTTGACACCATGACGTGGGTATCGCCCGTCTTAGTTAATCACGCCATACATGCCGATTACCGGCTCACGTACGCGTTGCACGGTGCCGCTCGCGTTCACAATTATGGAGTGACGCAACGCATGATGGTGAACGGCACCGAGGGAAACTCGGTCGACCGCGGTCTTGTCCAACTCAGACCCGTGCTCAACAACGACACCCATATTTATTAGTTGTAACGGGGACAGGAATGCCTTCTCACTTGAAATTGCACGCGTATCGGGGCATATTCAGAGCGCGTGCTCCGTCTCTAGATATTCGTTCATCATGACTGTAAAAGTATCCTCACAAGACTCTCGTATAGTAATGCAGCGTAACGTAACGTGGATCAGCGCACGAGAAACGTATCGGTTAAGGTGTTATACGTTTTTTGTGCGTTGATCTACGTTACGTTACGCTACATTACTATACGAGAGTCTTGTGTGGAAGCTCTTAATTACTCGGCAAAGTTGTCTCAACATATATTTTAAGAATATTTTATAATAATATATTTCAAATAAATAAATAATTCATTAATAATATCTATAATCTTAGGGTGTATTAATTAATAATATAATATCAGGGAAAGTTACGTTTGAAAAGTAACTCGTTACCGTAATTCGTTGCTCATTGAAAAAGTAACTTATCGTTACCGTATACAACTCGTTATTCTTAAAAGAAATAACTCGTTACCGTTACTTGTTACTCGTTACTCATTGAAAGAAGTGACTCATCGTTACCGTAACTCGTTACCGTTATTCGTTATTCATTCAAAAAAGTAACTTATCGTTACCGTAACTCGTTATTCTCATTGCAAGAACACCGAAAGAACGGTTTTGCTGAAGATTCAAAAAATTTAGCTAGATACAGATCTGAAAATAATTTAATTATATTTTGTTGCACCATCAAAATAATTATGTAGAACGTTCAAACTGATTTTTAAAATGTCAAAATTTTTTAGAAAATTGTTTATTATTATACTCCAGGGATCTACTATAATTATTTTTATCTTGCAACAAAATTATTTTCTGTATCTAGCTAAATTTTTAGATACTTCAACAAAACCGTTCTTTCCGGGAGTAACTCGTTACCGTTGCTCGTTATTCATTGAAAAAAAGTAACTCATCGTTACCGTATACAACTCGTCATTCTTAAAAGAAGTAGCTCGTTACCGTTACTCGTTACTCATTGAAA
>NW_020225582.1:0-397 GCF_003070985.1 Temnothorax curvispinosus
GCCGGTCTCACAGTCTCCGATTAACGTGATTCTCCGATTAAACTCACTCTTCGTCTCTTTCTAGGGGGATAGTTAGAAAGAGATGCAGAGTGAGTTTAATCGGAGAATCACGTTAATCGGAGACTGTGAGACCGGCCCGTAGAGAACCTTCTTTTCCGTTGACTCAATATATATCATATATATATACCTAATTTACCTAAATAGAAATCTTCCACCTGACCGATAAGTCTATCGACCTAATTTCGAAATACGCGCGCGATATCGAAACTGGCGATACCTGCGCCGCCAGCGTCGAAAAAGTGAAAGGGACGTTTCTCTGATAATCATAATAATATTGAGACGTCGGCGTTAGGAGGAGGAGGAGGAGGAGGAGGAGGAGGAGGAGTATCTTAAAAAT
>NW_020225582.1:497-9315 GCF_003070985.1 Temnothorax curvispinosus
CCCCCCCCTAATTGGACCCCAAGCTATCGATCAAGCCTACTTAGAACTTGATTCACTCGTTATCGAGATCTCAACATCTCGGGTACTCGCAACCCGTCGCGTCGCGTAAAAGAGTCACGGTCGGTCTCGCTCCGCGTGTACTTGGCGCGAGACACTACCGTGTCTCTTGATATACGAATAGTTTCGTGCCATTACAAAATATACATCGCCAGTGTTCAATTCCCTCTGCAGAGTATTGATTTTTTCCTCCAATTATTTGTAAGTTTTTGTCGCTCTTACTAGCGTCAATATAATTAGGCAATCCTTGATAGTGTACACTTTGCGTTTCAAAAAGAGTAATTTGTCTCACAATGCGTAAAAATTCATCTATTGATTCGTCCGTTAGTTCGTTGCCAGACAAGACATTCTGTCTCACAATGGAAATAGGTATAATAACTTCATTTAAATTTATTATTTGTCTTGCCTTATCTTCTTTGGTTATATCTCGCTTGTAGCTTGTACCAATATATGTACAATCATCATCCTGCTCCATATCTTGAGCAATCATAGCAGTGGTAATTGCTGTTTTCATCGGTGAAATGTCACATTTTAACGTTTCGTTATTTTCATTAATGACATTGAATGTTGTAATGTCCTTCTGCAGATACAGTAGAATATCTCGCGGCTCGATGCCTGTAAACTTAAATATATAATTAATATATTCTATCTTGTTCAAAATATCCAAAACAGTGGGATGACTTGGTCCAAAAATATCTTTTATTTGATCAAAACATTCTGTATAGGCTCTAAGTGCATCTTAAATTCAAAAAGAAGTACATTTGCAATACAGTGTTGAGTATTCAAGGTTTCACGGTGATTTTCTCCCAAAATTTTTTTCCTTTCATCTAAAACTTTTTGAATAGTCGTCAGTGCTTCATAATAATTTTTTTGTTTTTCGTGTATTACAGCAATGTTACGTAACGTCTCCAAAGTTCTCACATGATCAATACCTAAAACCACTTTCTTCCTCTCGTAAACATCTTTATAAATTGTCAATGCCTTTTCAAGCTCACCCTGGTTAGCCAGTACCATCGCTATGTCTTCTTGAATACACAAAACTCTGTTGGGTCATCTGCACTTAATATTGTTTTACTTTTTTCAAAAACTGTTCTATTGATATTTAACGCTTCTTCGTGTTTGCCTTGTTCCTCTAATACCATTGCCATGTGAAAGTAAGTTTTTAAAGTATCTAAATGATTTGGCCCTAGTATTTCCTCTTGCTTCTGGCAAACTTCTTGATAAATATTAAAAGCTTCTTCATTCCTTCCCTGTCTATGCAGCACTAAAGCAATTGTACTTTTTGTACTTAAAGTACTCTTATCATTCAAACCCAACATTTCTTTTTGTTTCTGGAAAATTTCTTCAAATGTATTTAAAGCATCTTGGTAAGCTCCTTGTGCGTATGATATTTTACCTATATATATCTGAATATCTAAAGTGCCAGGATTATCTGATCCTAGTATTTCTTTTCTTTTTTTAAATACGCTTTTGAAAATACATAATGCTCTTTGATAATCGCCTTGATTCATAAGCACTAAACCTACATTAAGCTGAGCGGATACATCACTTTGTGATACCTCTTTCAACTGTTCGACTTTTGAAAAGTTATTATGCACTACAGCAACTACTAGCGTTCTGTTTTCTTTATTACAAGCATTCATTATTGCTTTTACTGTATCGATATCCTTTATCTTGTTAAGATCATTAACAACTTGAAAATTATTATTTTTAATATTTTTAAATGAGTCACTCAATAATTTAAATAAGCTAGTTATATTTTTATTTGTAGTAAAATCTAATGGTGTTTTACCACCATCAGAAACTGCATTATATACTGCACCATTAGATAATAGGAGCTTTACAATTTCCAAGTGAGAGAACTTAGCAGCATAATGCAGAGGTGTATATCCCTTCTTACCAACTGCATTAGAATCAGCTTTATTTTGTAATAGAATATTGACAATACTGTTATAGCCTTTCCACGCAGCATAATGTAATGATGTTCCATTAACATTTTTGGCGTTAACGACCGCCCCTGCTTTAATGTAATTCTCAACATCTGAAGAGCCATTACGTTTTACAGCCTCGAACAATTTCTCAGTTGATTCTAATAAGTTGATAACGTTTTCGTCATTAGACATTTTTAGTGGTTTTTTACAAGTATGGTCAACAGCGTTATAAACTGCTCCATTTTTTAATAAAATTTGAATAAAGTCTTTATAACCGAGTTTAGCAGCAATATGCATCGGAGTGAAGCGATTAACATCTTTAGCATTAACATCAACGCCTTGTGCTATCAAATACTTTGCAACTTCTAATTGACCTTTCGATGCTGCATAGTGTAGTAATGTCCAATTATCTGCATCAAGTTTATTATTAATGAACTTAATACTTAACCCTTTACTAATGAAAAACTCTAAAGTATCTTTACAACCTTCTCTTGCTGCAATGTGTATAGGTTTTAAACCAAAGGCTATTTTAACATTAACATCAGATCCTTTATCATCTACTAGATATTCTACCATCTCTAAGTTATTTCTTTGTGAAGCAATATGCAATATCGTCCAATCATTGTTACCTTTAGCATTTATATCTATTTCTTCGTAGTTCTGCAGTAGTAACATTTTAACCACTTCTTAAATGACCATGTGCCACTGCTAATTCTAGAGGTGTTCTATTCTCATTATCCTTAACATTAATATTTGCTTTTTGAAGTGAAACTTCTTTAGGCACGGTAGTGAATCCGATTCGCGATACGAAAAAGTGTAACGAAAGTGAAACTTCTTTGGTACGGTAGTAAGTTCGATTGTGCGACACAAATAGTGTAACGAAAATTTGACCAATAGGCGTACGGCGTTGGCGAGATGGTTCTTCTTCTGGCACGGTAGTAAGTTCGATTATGCGACACGGAAAGTGTAACGAAAATTCGACCAATAGGCGTACGAAATGAAACTTCTTCGGTACGGTAGTAAGTTCGATTGTGCGACACGGAAAGTGTAACGAAAATTCGACCAATAGGCGTACGAAATGAAACTTCTTTGGTACGGTAGTAAGTTTGATTGTGCGACACGGAAAATGTGACAAAAATTCGACCAATAGGCGTACGGCGTTAGCGAGACGGTTCTTCTTCTGGCACGGTAGTAAGTTCGATTATGCGACACGGAAAGTGTAACGAAAATTCGACCAATAGGCGTACGAAATGAAACTTCTTTGGTACGGTAGTAAGTTCGATTGTGCGACACGGAAAATGTAACGAAAATTCGACCAATTGGCGTACGGCGTTGACGAGACGGTTCTTCTTCTGGCACGGTAGTAAGTTCGATTATGCGACACGAAAATTGTAACGAAAATTTTCGACCAATTGGCGTACGAAATGAAACTTCTTTAATTGGTACGGTAGTAAGTTCGATTGTGCGACACAAAAAAACGTCACGAAATAGTGTCACGAAAATTCGACCAACAGGCGTACAAAGTGAAACTCCTTTTGGATCGGTAAGTAAATTCGATTTTGCGACTCGAAAACGCGTCACGAAAATTCGATCAGGCGTACGGCACTGGCAAGACGGATATAGTGAGAACAGCGTATAACACTATATTTTCGAGTTGCGGGCGGCTTGGAGTGACTAATTCCGTTGCATTGTTTTTGTATTAATTTCAGAAAAGTTATGGCAAAGCCTTGCCTTCAGAAGTTTCACTTCTAACGCGCGTGGCGACCACACGCATAATTTTTTTTATGTAGTAAAACTTTTACAACATTACAATGACCACTTGTTGCTGCCAAGTGTAACGGTGTAATTTTTTTGTCAGATTTATTATGAACATTAACGTTAGCGCCATGTGCTATTAAAATCTTAACTACTTCCTCATACCCCTTCTGTGCTGCAAAACATAATGGTGTTAGATTATTAATATTTGTAGTATCAACATCAGCTCCTTTTGTTAACAGAACTTTTACTACATTCTTATGACCTTTAGTAGCAGCCAAGTGTAGTGGTGCAACATTTTTAGAATTTTTCATATTAACATCGACTTTGTGGTCTAGCAAAATTTCTACAATATCTGTGTATCCAGAAAGAACTGCTAGTGACAAAAGTTCAATGGCTTCTTCATTAACTTTAACTCCATTTGATATAAGAACTTTAACGATTTCTTTGTGATTATATTTTATAGCAGAAAGCAATGGTGTCATGTTGTTGCTTTTAACAGTAACATCGGCTCCCCTTGTTACCAAAATCTCAACGATTTCTTTATGACCTGCTTTCACGGCTTGATGTAACGGTGTACTACCGTCATGAGTTTTAGCATCAATCTCAGCTTTACTGTCTATTAGAAGATTAACAATGTCTATGTGGCCGTTAAGAGCAGCTAGATGCAACGGTGTAAAACCGTCATCAGTTTTTACATCAACTTCAGCTTTATTGTTTATTAGAAGATTAACAATGGCTTTGTGGCTTTTCAGAGCAGCTAGATGCAATGGTGTGGTACCTTTATCAGTTTTTGCATCAACTTTAGCTTTTTCTCTTTTTATTAGAAGCTCAACAATGCCTGAGTGGCCTTCCAGAGCAGCTGCATGTAGTGGTGTTACATTATTATTAGTTTTGGCATTAATTTCTGCTCCTCTTTCTATTAAAAATTCAGAAATTTCCTTATGACCACTTTTTGCTGCACAATATAATGGTGTAATGTTATTTCAATCTTTAGCACAAATGTCAACACTATGTTTAAGTAGAGCAACAACTATTCCTAGATGACCATTCTGGGCAGCAAAATGCAATGGAGTCACACCTGTAACAGTGGCAATACTAGCGATGGCATTATTTTCCAGTAGAGTCTTAACTATTTCCTCGTGCCCATCTTTTGCTGCATAGTGCAAAGATGTACTATTATCGGGTTTGTCAACAGCATTAACATTAGCTCCATTCTTCAATAAAATATTAACTATCTTTGCATGACCCTTATCTACTGCACAGTGTAATGATGTAAAACCACTTATTCCACTAGCGTCAACATGAGCTCCTTTTTCGATTAAAACACGTACTACTTTCAAATAGCCATTTAATGCGGCTAAATGTAACGGTGTCAAATCTTCAGTTATAACGTTAACATTTGCCTCATTTGCAAGCAAGACTTCAACTAACTCTAGATAACCTCTCTGTGCAGTTGCGTGCAACGGGGTTAAGATTATTTATGCAACACGTGCATGGAAAGTGCCCCATTGCGCACGCTACGCGTGCGTGATAGACCACTTTCCAGGCACTTGCCACATAAAATAGGGAGTGTAAGTCGTGTGTAAAGATGAAAATGGAATTTTCATCTTACGACACTTGTTACACAAATAACTATTTCAGTTTTTTCCAATAAAATCTCAGTAACACCTATATGATTATTTATTATTGCATAGTGTAAAGGTGAAAGACCAATTTTATCTCGAGCAATAGTATGTGCTTCCTTATTATTTAATAAAACTACGACAGTTTTCTCGTGCCCGTTTTGAGCAGCAACATGTAATGGCGTTTTGCCACTGTTATCTAAATCATCAATATATAAACCTTTCTTTATAAAAAATTCTACAATATTATTCCTTCCATGCTCAGCAGCAATATGCAATGGACTTTGACCATTAATATCTTTCACATTATCGCTTAAATTTTGATCAAGAATAAATTCTATAACTTCAGGAGTGGATCCCTTAGCAGCAAAATGTAACGTGGTCCATGAATTATTACTTCTAGCATTAATATCTGCACCTTTTTTGAGACAATCCTTTAAGTTTTCTGGATTTCCTTCTTCCAAAGCAGCAAACATTCTTTCCTGATTAGTAATGGTATCTAAGTCTTGAGAGTATTTCTCTCTCAAATTGAAAGAATTATCGCTTACTAACTCACCAACGTTTTCTTTGCTTTTTATATCTTCCTCGTCAATTTGTTTTTTGCTTTTATTATTTTCTTCAATAAGTTTTTTAGCGTTCAAAACAACTGCTATTAAAGGATCAAATAACAACCCAGGTAGCAAGCACTCGTCATTTTGACGTCAATTGACGTCAAGAGACGTCAAAATGACAGACTTTTGACGTCAATTGACGTCAAAATGACGAGTGCTTGCTACCTGGGAATACATTAACTAAGGCATTATCATGAGCTAAGTGATTACGCAAACATTTTCCAATTAATAAAGGAGTGTTAGCATCTAAAAAGAGTAGATTATTTTGCTTTATTAAGTTATGCTTTAAGCTATCTAAAATTGACATTATATCCAGAAGAAGCATTTCTACTACTGCTTGCAAATTCTTATTACTTTTATAGAAAGGTAATTTTTCAATAAATTGATCATTCAATGCGTTTTTGCTTAAAATATTTTCCAGTTCGGTGTTATGCCGCGTCGCCGGTTGGTGACGGCTTACAGCAAAACGTTTATTATTTTTGGGATCTCTTGACCTTACGAGTTGGGACTCGGTAGGCACAGGCGGGCAGACTAGGAAGCTGTCGGGTTCGCAGGTGGAACGGGGGGTGTAGGCGTCGTTAAATGAACTTCACTTCGTTTTACTTTATATTGGAGCTTTATTTCAGCGCCCCTTTTACACTCACTAACTTACTCTTGTATTTGCCTTTCACAATTATTATAACTCGCACGCGCTTTGTTATAATGTAAACCTTCGCGACACGACTTACGGGAACGGTCACGGGCAGAGTCTCCGGTGTATTACTCTCCGTCGCGGCTTCTTCGACGGTCCCTTATATTGCTTTGAGTTATGCCCTGTCGGCACTTTTCCGCCGGGTTCGACGGTCCCCCGAATGAGGTCGGTCAGTGACCGAGCGCATTCGCAATCTCGCTGTACTCCGCGGTTCCGCGATTGTCGAAATGCGTTGTCGCACATTCCTATGCATCTCGCAATATTGTGTCGAAATGCGTTGTCGCACATTCTTATGCATATCGCAATAGTTCGATTGACGCGGAAGCTTGATGAACTTCCGCGTCCGCGTCAGCGTAAATTGAGGAGTCTTTCGAAAGACAATTTCCTCGAAGTCTTTCGAAAGGCTATTCTATAATTTTATTATAAATAATTTAATAATTACCCGTTGTAATTTTAGATTACAACATCGGATATTTTTGGTGCAAGTTGGTTATATTCTTCTTTTGTTATATTGTAAGTCTTTTCTGGTATAGAAGTAAACGAAACTTTTTTATTTAACTTTTTCCAGAATTTCTTAATCCATTTTATGTCACTTATTTCAAATTCAAAAATATAAAAAAAAATTTCGTAAATTAATTTATCAAGATTGTTATGTTGAATTCTTGGCTCAATACTACGATAAATTTTTGTGAACAACGTAGCAATTTTTTTAAGGCTATTAAGCTTTGTTTTTATAGTCGTATTTTCTAATATTCTGTTAGCAAAAAATTTAATTCCACTAATAACGTTGTTTTCAATCTTAAATTTTTCACTCAAATTGATTAAGCCTTTCATTATTTTATATCCTGTGATATAATCAGTTTTGATATTTTTTGATTGAGGTTCTGCACAATGGATTATGTCATTAATTTCATTAAATAATTTCTTTTCATAATCCGTCTTGTCAGTTATATTTTTGTTTAATTCTTTAATGAGTTTTCCAAGTTTCTCGTATTCCATTATTTTAAAATTTTTAGGTATTATTTCATCCAATTCAGCATTATTAAATATTTCAGCAAATTTTTTTATCTCACTGCTTAAGCTTTTACTATCAACAATTTTTTCTAGAAGCATTCTAAGCGTTTGAGTTTTTCTACTATAAAGAATATCAGTAATTACAATATCGATTTTTTTAATATCATTTTGAACACCAGCAAAAAAACTAACATCTGTATTTTTCTCAATTTCTATTCTCTTGGAGAGTGAGCATGTGATAGTGAATCACGTAAATCTCTCATTATTTTTCTTGTATCTTCTGGTAACGATAATAGCAAAAGCTCACTTGTAGTATTAGATAACTTAGGGGATTCTAAAGTGTTTTTTAAATGCTCACCGATAATTTGTAAAACCTTTGTAATAATTAACTGTCCTTCCTTCTCTTTAGAATCAGCCGATAACGCCAACTTTATATAATCACTTATTTTCATTAAAGAATAAATATCCCTAATTTGTTGATAATCGTTATACAATTCTTTAAATTGAGGATCTCTACTAATAATCCTTGCAACAACATCCTCGCGTGTTAAGTTTGGAAGTTTATTAATGTCCACACATTTTTCTTCATTTTCAAGTTTTTTTGCAAAGTTTTCTAATTTAATATTTTGCTTTTATTCAATGTAGCATTATAAAATAGATTCATTTCTTGTCGTTTTGTGTGAGAGAAAACAAAACTGATTAAACAAAATTCCATTTCTTCCCAAGGTAATCTATCATAGGTTGATTTCAACTGCCGCTTTAATATATGAATATTTTTTGCGATAAATTTTGCTGCAAATAAGAACTTTTTATCTACTTTTTCCGTGTCTGAATAATCTTTCTTTAGCATATTAATGTTTTTAAGTGTTAATTCAATTCGTTCTTTGATATTATTAAGACAATTCTTATCATTATCAAGACAACGCTTTACATTCTGATCTTGTCGAGAAGTATTAGAGAAGAAACGGAGGTTTACTAACTTATTTTGAACAAAAATTTCCATTTTATCTGACACTGGTACATCTCTTAACTTTAATTCTTTATAAGCTCTTGAAAGGATTATATCCAATTCTCCTAAATGAACAGAAAAATAATTACCTGGCCATTTATTAATAAGTGTATCAAGAAGATCAA
>NW_020225583.1:0-1418 GCF_003070985.1 Temnothorax curvispinosus
TTCGAAAATGAGCACCGAGTTTCGTATGCCAGCACGTTCGTCGTTGGTACGAAATATTTAATAATGTAAAACATATATCAAATATATTTTATTTAACGTATTATAATTAATTACGGTAGCACACTGATCGCGCGTGGCTCGCGATGCTACCTCTTCGCTCGAGCGTCGCCGTAAGAATGCCGCGGCAAAGTCGTAGCCTACCCGCCTAACCCGCCGCGAGTAAACAAAACAATTAAGCGCTCGAGCTGGCGCGTGAACTGTTATGTTACTACGTCACACGCAACGAAATATTTAAACTTACAAAACGAATAATAATGTACGGTGTGTGCGTTTAATACGTATCTCGTGTATTTCAAAGTAAATTCGGGGTACGTTCATATGGGATTTCCCTCGCGTATATTACTCTTCCATTTTATCAACTCGTTTACATCGCCTAACGAAAAACGTTTTAAATTAATTTAAAAAATGCGCAAGATACGACTGAATAGTGCGTTTTAGAATATTCCGTATAAGTCTCGTGTATTAAATTTTGTGTGAACAGACAAATATTTACGCGTATAACTCGACGTCGATCAGAGTAATTGTCACCCTGAAAAATGTCAATGCGAAACTCGATAGCGAGTCACGAAGTCGATCAATTATGTTTACGATGTCACGTCGATGTTTTATCCCGCTGATTTATTCACGCTCGACCGAGCTCGACTTCGGTCCATGCCCTTTATTGCGGAGCTTCATCTACGGAAGACGGTAGCGCGCGGTAACGACTTTATTAGGGTTATCGACGTGCACACGTGCCTCACCCTCTGACATTTCAACTCTTGGCATGTTCGTTATGGAAAGTGGGGCCTGGCCGACGCCCGGCGCCCGGCGCCGCGCCGCGCCGCGCCGGCAGTCGCGGTAGCTAATTGCTAATTATCTTACGGTTTTAATCAATCAGTCAGAACGACACATTGTGCAGTCATGGCAGATGTTGCGCAACCGCCGCAATACCTTCACCGTAATCAAGTCCAGATCGTTCGTATAATTGGCCGATTACGTGATCCCGTCGTTACGCGCCCATCGCGTCGGTTACTCCTGTCGCACGCTCGTTACAGTATTATGTGAACTTCATTATTCCGCGCTCGCTGTAATTCAGCGGATACAAGGGTGAATCTGCGCCCCGGATCGGCGCGAGAAAGCGGTTTTCGTGTTGTTATAAGCGTTATCGCACATCCCTCTCTCTTTCTCTCTCTTCCACCCTCCCTTCCTCCCTTCCTCTCTCTCTCTCTCTTTCGCCGGCGAAATTGCAGCCTGGCGTCTTGAAGATATATTTCACGCCTTGTTGCGAGTAAGTGGCTTCTTCCACGCAGGATTAATGCCGTAACGCGCGCTACGCGTTATGCATAGCATATAAAACCTGTCGCTAATTTATTTTTCAG
>NW_020225584.1:0-5063 GCF_003070985.1 Temnothorax curvispinosus
AGAATGGAAGGTATGTCACATCAGGAAAAGGTTAAGTTACCGACGCTTGATTTGCCAAAATTCGACGGTACGTATTCGCAATGGTTATTATTTCGGGATACATTTTATGCTTTAATCGAGTGTAACGCGGATTTGGAGAACATACAGAAGTTTTATTATCTAAAGTCATGCTTATTGGGAAACGCCGCTCAATTATTGCAATCATTAGAGATGTCGGCTGATAATTATGTAATCGCGTGGGATTTATTGAAGTCACGTTTCGAAAACAAGCGATTATTGATACACTATCACATTCAAGGTTTATTCGAAATGAGCTCTTTGACTAGGGAATCAGGCACGCTATTGAGAAAATTGATAGACGATACGCTGAAACATCTCAGGGCATTGAAGACACTAGGTGAGCCAGTAGACAACTGGGATAGCCTCGTCATTCACATGATCGCATCTCGACTGGACAATGCTACTCGACGAAAATGGGAGGCGAGCTTACAAGACAATAACGTTCCGAAACTGCAGGAGCTCATTCAATTCTTATCTAGGCAGTGCGCAATCTTGGAAACGTTGCAATCCGAAAAAGCAGCTCCCAAACCTCAAGCATCAGGAATCTCGAATAAAAAAAGCGATAGTGTGGCGTCGCATGTTAGTCAGAGCGATTCAAAGGGTTGCATTATTTGTCAGGGTCAACACGCGCTTTATAGTTGTAATACGTTCAAGAGTTTATCTACAAGCGATAGGCGAAAGGAGGTTAAGCGGCATCAATTATGTTTCAACTGCTTACGCGCAGATCACATGGCGAATCGATGTATCGCGGGCGGCTGCAAGCAATGCGGCAAAAAACATAATACATTATTGCACGACGAAGAATTCGGATCTAAGGCTGTAACGACAAACGAGAAGGAAAATTTAGAAGCTTCTACGAAAGGAGCTAGTTCAAATGCAGTATTAACTGAGTCGAAACGGACAGACATATCAGCGACATATTCGGTAGTTTCGACTCAATCAAAGCCCAATCACCAAGTATTGCTTGCAACCGCTCCGGTCACGATGTATGACAAATCGGGCAAGCCGCATAAATGTAGGGCCTTTTTAGATGCGGGATCGCAAACAAACATTATTACCGCCAGTTTATGTCAACGCCTTCAGATAACCGCGCAAAGAAGTAGCACATTTTTATCAGGAATAGGGTGCGGTCGAGTCAACACCTTAGAGTCCACGCATGCAGTTATACATTCAACGGTTAACGAGTTTAAGATCGAATTTCCCTTCGTAATAATGGAGCGCATAACGGAGCCTATGCCCTCGATAAATTTAGATAAGGCACTGTTAAAAATTCCCGAGAATATCGAGATCGCGGACGCATCTTTTGGAACACCAGAAGACGTCGACATTCTATTAGGTAGTGGCATTTTCTGGGATTTACTCTGCATTGGACAGATCAAGCTGGGACGAAACCTACCTGTATTACAAAAGACGAAATTAGGATGGATTGTCGGAGGTAACGCGCCCATAGCTCACGGTCAAGAAGAGACGAAAAGAACGGTCCTTAGCGCAATCGCCGAGGAAACGGAGTTGAGCCATCAACTGGAACGTTTTTGGAACTTGGAGGAATGTATGCCCCAAGCCAAATTTTCGAAAGAAGATGAGCATTGCGAAAGGGAGTTTAGAGACACTTATAGAAGAGACGCTACGGGAAGATTTGTGGTCAAGCTCTCATTTAGAGAAGATTCTAGCGTTCTGGGAGATTCAAGAGAAACAGCCTTGAAGAGACTGCGTTCATTACATAGACGATTGAATTCCAATCCAGATTTGAAAGAACAATATGTTTCATGCATGGAAGAATACATATCCTTGGGACATATAACCAAGGTAGATGAGGAGATCAACCGCAGGAGCCCTTACTACTATTATTTGCCACATCATGCCGTAGTAAAAAAGGAGAGTACCACAACGCGACTAAGAGTGGTTTACAATGCTTCCAGCAAGACATCAACGGGCAAATCGTTGAATGACATTCTGAAAACGGGGCCAGTATTACAACAAGACATATTCGTTATTCTCATTCGATTTAGACAGCATCTCTATGTAATAACAGGAGACATAGAGAAAATGTACAGGCAGGTCTATGTGGATGAGGGACATCGAGATTTGCAAAGGATCTTCTGGATGAAGGATTCGACAGCATTAGTAGAAGAATTCGTGTCAAACGTACTCATATTTGGTATGGCGCTAGCAGTATACTTGGCCATACGATGTTTAAAGCAATTAGGGTATGACTGTCAACAGGTCTTACCAGAAATCAGCAGAATAATACTCGAAGATTTCTACATAGACGACATGATTACCGGAGTAGACGACAAGGACGAGCTTAAGAATATTCAGTCAAGGGTCAGCGAAGTACTTAATTCCGGAGGTTTCAGGATGCGGAAATGGAGATCCAACGTCAGCGAGATAACAAGCAGCGAGACTTCAGATGAGCAATCACTGGGAGAGAGAGTCAAGACATTAGGACTCTATTGGCACCCGACAACCGACACACTATCGTACAAGGTAGAGTTGCCGAACAATCGTCGTATAACCAAAAGGAGCATCTTATCATTCATCGCGCACATTTACGACCCGCTGGGACTCATCGGTCCTGTTTGTGTACAAGCGAAGATCATTCTTCAAAAGTTATGGCAGTTGAAGCTTAATTGGGACGAATCGTTGCCAGCCGATTTGCATTCAGCTTGGTTGCGCTATTACGGTTCGTTATCATCATTGCAAGAGATCATTATCCCAAGATTAATAGTGGATGCTACTTACACGAAACTCGAGATCCATGGGTTTTGTGATGCCTCAGAAGCGGCCTCCGGAGCGTGTCTGTATTTAGTATCAGACAATCTAGGAGTACGGACAAGTTATCTCATCTGTGCCAAATCTAGAGTGGCGCCGTTAAAGAAAATCACATTGCCAAAGTTGGAGCTAAACGGAGCTGTATTGTTAGCTAAACTAATGGACAAGACTGAAAAGGCATTAAAAGTTATCAATACAGGAGAAGCATTATTGGTGCGATGCAACTATTATTCTAGCCTGGATTAAAGGCGAACCGTCTAGATGGAAGACGTTCGTCGCAAATAGAGTCTCGGAGATACAAAGCTTATCGCAAGGTTCTCAATGGAGACATGTCAAATCACAAGAAAATCCCGCTGATATGCTATCAAAAGGAGTTCCACCAGAAGTTTTGAAGGATCGCTCACTTTGGTGGAAGGGACCTCTTTGGCTTGTCGAAGGAGGGGCTTCGTATCCAGCACCACCAAAGCTGCCAGAGGAAGTTCCAGAAAAAAAATCGCGAGCAACCGTATGTACAATGGTGAAACAGGAATTCCAGCTATTAACTCGATATTCGTCACTCAAAAGGCTGAAATGCGTAATCGCTTATTGTTTGCGATTTTCATACAATTGCAAAGAGTTAACAAAACGTAAGGTAGGGTTTTTGTCAGTAGATGAGATTGAAGGCGCGACGCGTGTGATCATAAGGATGCATCAGAATCAACATTTTAAGCTGGAGATCTCAGATCTTAAACTGAAGCGCCCTATCTCTGGTAAAAGTAGGTTGTTATGTCTCAATCCGTTCTTAGACGCAGACGGAATCGTGAGAGTGGGCGGTCGGTTGAGAAACTCTCAATTACCTTACGCTCAGAAATTTCCAATCGTACTTGCGACTCAAGATCATTTAACAGAATTAATAATTCGCGATGCACACTTAAAAAATTTACATGCAGAAGCAGAAGCGTTATTAAGCATACTTAGAGAACAATATTGGATAATATCAGGAAGATCCACTATTCGAAAGGTATTGCACAAATGCCTAACGTGCTACCAATTTAATTGCAAGAGCCCCATAGAAATTATGGGGGATCTACCCAAATCTCGTGTGACACCCACTCGAGCGTTTTTAAGCGTCGGCGTAGATTATGCCGGACCTTTCAAGATTAAGATTTCGCGTAACAAAAGTGCCAAGGCTTATCTTTGCCTATTCGTGTGCCTCGCCACGCATGCGCTTCATTTAGAATTAGTTAGCGATTTAAGTACAGTGGCCTTTTTAAATTCTTTGAGACGTTTTATAGCTAGACGGGGGAAATGCACAAATATTTACTCTGACCAAGGAACCAATTTTGTAAGAGCTAATAACGAGTTACAAGCCCTCGCACGTTTATTACAGGATGCGAAACACATACGACAAGTAAACGAGTTCTTAACTGAACAAACTATTCAATGGCACTTTCTGCCTCCATACTCGCCTCATATGGGAGGTATCTGGGAAGCCGGGGTGAAATCGGCGAAGACGCGTTTAAAAAAGATATTAGGTGACACCCCTTTAACTTTTGAGGAACTTTATACGTTAATCACGGAGATCGAAGCTTGCCTTAATTCAAGGCCGTTGACGCCCATGTCAAATGATCCTTCCGATCTAACGGCGTTAACCCCAGGTCATTTTTTGATCGGGACGCCCTTGACTGCGATACCTCAAACAGATTTATTAGACGTTCCAAATAATCGGCTTACTCGTTATCAGCTTTTAATCCAGCTTCAGCAGCATTTTTGGTCACGTTGGAGCTCCGAATATTTGAATCAGCTTCAAGTTCGGCGTAAATGGAAAAGGGAAGCTGCCGAAGATGCTAAGATTAAAATCGATATGCTCGTAGTACTTAAGGATGATCATTTACCGCCTCTCAAGTGGAGGCTTGGACGAATTGTCGAGGTCCACCCAGATAAAAACGGTCATGTTCGCGTAGTAAGTGTAAAAACTGCGGACGGTATTGTAAAGCGAACGTTACCCAAAATCTGTATTCTACCAGTTTCTTAGTTTATTTAAGATATAAGTTTACATATATAAGTTCATTATAATTACGATTGTCCACTTAAATTCCATTTGTAATGTCTTTCAGCGATGTCGTGCTACCTTCTAAGTTTATTTTATCACGCGCATTATTATATATTTCTTTTGTTGAAAATTCAAGTTTTCAAGGCGGGCGGGATGTTGATTAAGTTGAGAGCGAGTCTAATAGATGGCGTTACGCACG
>NW_020225585.1:0-1469 GCF_003070985.1 Temnothorax curvispinosus
AGAGATGGTGGGGGGAAAACGGTGATGGTAGTGGTGCGGCGCGCATATACGCGTCGCGCGGCGCACACCTGACAGTGCTCGAGTGGTAGTCGAGGGAGACGAGTGTGTTCTTTTCGGCCCCGGCTTCCCGTTCGCGTTATTCGGTCGCGCACGCCGCGGCAGGCCCGAAACATCACGGTCGTCGCCGTAGCCGTCGCCGTCGCCTCCCTCTCGCAGTGTCGTGCACGTCGCTGGTCGGGGTTGAACGCGAGTGTTGGTGTTTGTCGGCTGCGAGATATATAGTGTTCCGTACTTGTGGTGCGCGTCGTACCGTGTAGCCGCCGGGGATACGAACGTACGAAATGGAGCCACGGCGCGAAAAGTAGGTAGAGAGCACTTCTCGGAGTCCGATTGCACCGAGAGCCCACGGTCTGGCCTGGGCTGAATTTTCTCCGCTCTCCGCGACGTTCGTTCGCACGGCGAACGCCTTTCGTTGAAATGCCTTTCGTTTCCACTCGTATAACTCGCCGATCTGCGGATGATCCTCGGAAAATTCTCTCCGTTTATTTTTCATTATTCATATACTGTCCCGGATGTTATCTAGTATTTTCAAAATTCCCAAAAACGTAAGGTTCGTAGTAACGTGGTTGACAAAACATTAATCCCCGGTTATTTTTACGCGTGTTTTATCCGGAGTACAGGTTTGGAGGAAGGTTTATAGAGACAAAGATATGTGTTCAACGCGCCGCGCATTAGCGGCGGAAAACATGGCGTCGAGACGAATTTTTGCGCTGTGCTGAAAACACGACGACGCCGCGCGAATTGATCAAGGAATATTTATGGACGGAAGGGCAAAATATGATAGGTAACGCGGCGGGCGAGTCGCCGTAACATAGCTGACGCGGACTGTCGGTGCAATTCGGCTCCGGCCGCGGTGCGAGAACTCGACAAGTGACACGTGCGGCGCACGACATTTATGCATCCCCCGTTTTTGATCGACACGGTCGAGCCTGTCGTCCACGGTGGTCGTACCCCTCTCGAATTCGGTGAACGTATAGCTCGTTGACGAAGCGACGAACGAACGGTTTCGGTGCCGTCCGATAGGGATATATTGACGGCACCGTTTTCGCCTCGCGGCCGGCTTTTGATTGATGTAGATTACTGCGGATATGATCTTCTGCGCCGCGCCACGGCTTCTCGCTCACCCGACACCCGTTTGATGGTCGCGAAGTGAGCATTTCGAGCGATCGCGAGACAGAGAAAATTCAAACGTTGAATTTCGTTACGTTCCGACGAACGATTCGCGAATAATTTTTACAAACGGAGTAACGGCTTTAACCGTTTAACTCTGTTTAATCCTTTTCAGTCTTTCACACAGATGGTACGAACACAGCTGTTGAATTTTTGGAGTTGATCTTTTTTTTTTTTAGCAGAAACGAGGAAAGCCGTCCTCTCTAATAGCGAATTCGGTTGCATGCGCTCAGTGCGCA
>NW_020225586.1:0-1963 GCF_003070985.1 Temnothorax curvispinosus
AGGAGATCGGTGATGTAACCCCGCTGATTCATTGTCACTCGATTATCTTCCTGACTGAACTTTATCCCTAAACAGTAATTGATTGGTCCAAGATCTTTGATGTCGAATCGGCAGGAAAGCGATCTTCCGAGTTCCGTAATCGACCTGGAGTTCCTGGATGCGATGATGACGTCGTCCACATAAACCGCGATCAGGACGATGTCTTCCCCTTGTCTTATATAGTACAAACACGGGTCACCGTTACAGGGTAAAGCTCCGAAATCAATCAGGGTTTTGTGTAATTTTTCATGCCACTGTCTTCCGGCTTGGCGTAACCCGTAGAGAGATTTCATGAGTAGGCATACTTTGTCCCCCTGATCCAATTCGATAAGCATGCGTTCCGCCTTCAATCTGATGTCCGGGTCCTTCTTACTCTTCACTATGGCTACCAGGATGTCTCTTAGTTGCTTAGGGGGCTCCATCAATATCTCTTCCGGCAGCTCACTGTTAAGGTATGCAGTAGTTACGTCGAATTGGTTCATCGTCATCCCGTGTCGGGCAGCCAGTGCAGCAATCAAACAAATCGTACTCAGGCGGGCGACTGGGGCGAACGTCTCCGTGAAATGTATCCCTGGTTTTTGAGAGAATCCCTGAGCCACGAGACGAGCTTTTCTACGCTCCAGGTTGCCGTCAGATCCAAATTTGTTGCGTAATACAATTCTGCTGCCTATGATTTGAGCACCTTTGGGACGATCCACCAATTCCCAAGTATCGTTCTTAATAATTGAACGAATCTCTTGAATCATAGCGTCGAACCACTCCTCCGAATTAGGACCTGCTAGTGCTAGTCTCATCGGTATTTCGGATAGAAAAACCTGTTCGGACGGATTAGATTCTGCGTACTGTACAACTTCATTGTACTGCTTCCGCGGGCGGCCGGGTTGTCCCGTCCTGATGATTCTTGGTCTTCCTGGTCCTCGTCTGGCGACAGGTTCACCGTCCACAGGGGGGTCTTTGTCGGCGTCGTCATCCGCGTACTCGTCTTCCACGCAAACTTGATTGCCGTTAGAGGGCTCCATATTTACCTCGATAAAATCCTGTTCCCATCCGTCTTCCTTAGCTATGGCGTCCTGTTCACAATCTTCCGGAGAGAAACCCTGATACTCTCCGATCTTCGGAGGTGTGTGACTGGAAAACTTGACGTCACGAGATACGACGACGACTTTTTCCTTGGGTAGCCAAACTCTATACCCCTTTGACTCTTCCGAAAATCCAACCAGGATGCCCTCTTTGCACCGTGGTTTGAGCTTGCTCTTGCCCGGTTTTCCGTCGAGGCAGTGAACTTGACAGCCGAATTCGCGCAAGTAACCGACATCGGGAACTTGTCCGGTCCATTTTTCATATGGCGTCTTCCCGTTTAAACTTTTCGAGGGACAGCGGTTTCTGATATGATTTGCTGTTTTAACCGCTTCAGCCCAGAAGCACGGCGGAAGTCCCGCTTAGATGAGAAGACATCGCGCCGTATCGAGCAGACTGCGGTTCTTGCGCTCAGCAACGCCATTTTGTTGCGGATTGTATGGAACAGTTAGCCGCCTCGTGATTCCGTGTGACTTCAGGAAATCTTCGAACTCGTTGCTCAGATATTCCCGGCCGTTGTCTGTCTGCAAACACTTGACGTTACATCCCTTTTGATTTTGAACGAGGGTGACATACTCTCTAGTGGCCTTTAAAACCTCGTCTTTCGTTTTTAGGAATCTCACTTCACACCAGCGCGAGTAGTCATCGATATATTCCACGAAATATCTTGCGCCGCTCATGGATGCGACACGCATGGGTCCGCATACGTCCGAGTGTATCAGGTCCAGCATGCAAGATTCCCGCGTTGACCTCTTTGGGAAAGGATTTCGATGCATCTTGCCTTTCAGACATGTGTCACATTCGGGGTCGTCTCCCAAGTCTTTGCGTGTTAATCCGAGGACAGTTC
>NW_020225587.1:0-5799 GCF_003070985.1 Temnothorax curvispinosus
TTTTTTTTTCGTCCTTTTGCTAACGGCAGCCGTACGTTTTCAGTGGCGACGACCGAATGGCTGTTTACCGCAGATGTTTCCTCCTTTTTACGAGGTGAACTTTTCCAGCGCCCAGGGTTTTTCCACATTTTCGCCCGGAAGGAACCTCCGTTAGTTCGCGGGGACGATTTTCTCGGATGGAAGTCAATAGAAACACGTACTGTTGCGCCGCCTAATGCCGACGGGTCACTCGACGCGATACTGTCTTGTCACACGACTGTTTTTACGACCTCCATAACATTAACGCACGTTGAGGAGGGTGTCATTGTCACCGTTCTACGGTCGGCTTTCTTTTTACGACCGAAGAGGTTTGGCTGACGTTGATTTGATAGTATAAAAAGACTCGAAGGGTCCGAATGTGAATCAGAATATAGTAACCGACAGCTCAAAAATAAAAAAATGTCAAAAAGTCTGCACACACACACACACACACACACACACACACACACAATATGACTGGTTGCGACAGAGAAAAAATCAAATTTGTTTAAGATGAATTTATTATAAAATAATACAATTTAACATATAAGATTTAGTTGATATTTTCTAGATAAAAAAAACAATTTTTTAGAAATGAGCAATAAATTAGTCGAAAGTTGAAAATAGATGTTAAAAGTTAACAAATGTAAAGTCTCTCAAAAACCTGCCTTTTCGATATTCCATTCGTTTATCTTTCTCTATACAGTCTAGATTTTTTATCGCTTGCCTTTTTTAATTTATATACATAAATATAATATTATTACATACATAATATTATTACATACATAATATTATTATATACATAATGCGATGCTCATATAAAAATACTACTCTGTAATATATATGCAACATTTACAATATATGTAACACATTCAGATCTTACATTTTTCGCCATAAACGCGAGGGGGGACGTTTTCAAGAGTCACAGCCGAACGTGGGAATGTTTTCGCATGGATCCTCATTGCTGCGTTCTTTTCGCAACGTTTACGCGCGAGAGTGAAACGGCTTCTCCATTGAGACCTGAGTGTTTTCCACGTCCTTTCCCTTTTATTTCCGCGTAAGTTACACTACGCATTCTTACACGGGATGCTGGCAATCGGCAATGGAGCGTCTCGACTCCGGCGAGGCCTGCCGACGATACGCGTCGTCTGCGAATCCACGGTGAATCCGTTCGACAAAGGACAACGGGCTCCTCGGGGAGCTGTTACGCGCGCTTCCCGACGCCGTCGACGGCCCGCGAGGAATACGAAATCTTGCTCGAATTGGCGAGAGTGCCATGTCGCCGGAGAAGATCGGTAGAAATACACGCGGGAGAGATGCGCGCATCTTTATCTGGGGAATATAGATACAATTCGCTCGATCATTTCACCCATCTGATCTGCATGGTTATTCCACTGAATTTTCAGTGAATTTTTTGCTTAGAAGTTTTTTCACCGTTTCGATTAACTGGTCGACATAAGTGCCGATACAAAATAACTGAAATCTGACAACGCAATTTTCGTTTGTAAATTAACTTTAATATACCACAATGTTTCATAATTCATTTACAAGAGCTTACAAAATAAATGTAAAATACAATGTTATTGGTCAATTTTTTCAAAATTTTTAGATTATTATTACGATAAACCTTTCAAGTTTAAAGTTTAATTTAATTTCAAAATGTAAAATTTTTAAAAATTAAATAATAGAAGAATGAGTTCAGGAAAAATTGTATTCTGAATTCTAACAGGAAGACAGTCTACTATTTTTCCAGAAAAGTGAATATTGGTTCGTTTTCGTTTTTAGCTATTATACCCATCAATGTTTGCGAGTTTTAGTCTTTGTAATTTTTCAAATATAGGTAATTCTCAAAAATTGCGAATTAAAATAAATGTGAAAGAGAAAAACGCGAGAGTGCCCGCGAGTGCTCATGCAGAATTGCACGTTAAAAAGCATAGTGCGGTTGAAGCGGATTCGTTACCTCCGTTCTCTTTCGAATGTGCTGATATAACGTGAATAAAATTCAACGGGTAAAGGAGTCTCTTTGGAGATCGCTATTGTCCGACGAAGAGGACCCGCGAGCCTACGAACGAGTCGTCGCAAAAACGTGCAGCCGTTCTCCTGCATAATTTATAAGGGAAACTTTGTAAAGGGTGCAGCGAAATTGCCAAGTAAAATGTACGAAGACGTCCACCTGTCCACGATCGCTTCGCGAAGTTCGGCCTTGTCAACGCAGTCGTTTCTCTCGTTAAAGCCACAATTTCCACGAAACTTTCTTTACATTGGCGCAAGGCGCGCCGCGTTCCCTTTTTCCACTAGGTCAACGTGAGAAAAAAAGAGGACGATCCACTTTTTCGACGAATGAAGACAGCGGCGCGTTAGTCTTCAGCCGAGCGTTTTGCGGGTTTTCCCCCCCTCCCCGACTACATACAGGCGACTCATAAATTATACGGAATTAATGCCTCAATGAAATTTTCCCATAATTCTTGAGGTAGCACGGGTTTCGAGCCGAGAACCGGCGATCTGTTCCTTTTATGAATTAAACATTTGCGTTACCTTCGATAAGGCTAAAAACAAATGTCGCGCACGGAGACCGCAGCGTGCTTGCGATTTATTAAATACCGCCAGCTTTTTTTAGCACTTGTCTGCTCTCGGCTAGTCACAGTTCATACATTATAAAGTAAAATCTAGCAGAAGTGGCACGACTTGACTTTTCCCGGAATATTGATTTTGCGAGATGTGACAGAAGAATAAATGCATAAAGTGGAAGCAATAATCATGTAATGATAATTATTGTAGACCGAGAGTTTCTTTAACGCGACGATCACACACGGCATGTTTTAACGAGGTAAAATAAATCGAACGAATTTTCATAAAGTCACTTTCAACTTCAGGTGGAATTGCTCGTAAAATCGGCATGTTTCTCGCGTAATTACAACTGCAATGTCTGAGAAATATTCCGTGATACGTTTTGGTCGGCGTGTGGCAAAGAATGTTCCCACTTATGAAGCTTCTGAAAAAGTCCGTTGACCCTTGGAGTTAATCCGACGTTATTTTTGATGCGACGAGCTCCGAGTCGTTTAAACTGGCCACTTTCCGCGACAGAGATGTCACGGTATAAAAGCGTGGGGGCACTCCGGGCACTGTAATCTCCGGGAGAGATGACCGCAGAGCGCTGTAATTTTAATCGCGCGACTTTGATAACGTTGCATGCGCGTATGCGCGACGGCGAAAAGGGAATCGAAAGGGAATCGCGCAAAGAGAATCGAAATTGCGACGTCTGTCGACCTCTCCCTCTCTCCCGCGCGCAGACATACGCCCCGGAGTCGATGAAAAATTGATGCACTGCAGATAGGACTGACGTTATGAGGCGCTTCCCGGGTTTGACATTTGTATTAAACGATATCTCGGCTACTGAAAATTGCTAGAAGGAGATAAAATGTATTTTTTATTATATTAAATAAACAGATGCGCGCTCTTTAAAATCTATTAATCACGAACAGTTTGGGCAATTTGAAGTTGATTTTTCTATAAAGAAGGCAAGAAGAAAATTGAAATGTCGAAGAGTTTAATAATTAGATGACTGCGATTTAAAATTGGAAAAGAATTGCGATTTTCTCTGTAGACTTCCATAGTTACAAACTCCGATAATAAAAGATTCCCTTGTAATTGCTGAGGTAATGCAATCTTTTTCCGAAGGTGCTTACAAATGTGCGATGTCTTTCATAAAGAGTTTGTTCAGGAAACTTTACTTTAAGTTTTGCTCTCGAAAACCTCGCGCGCCGCTTAAAACCTCAACTCGCGTTTCGTTTACGTTTGAGGCGTCGGGGATATTCCGTTGTATTGGGAAAAGATAAATGATCCTCCGAGTAGAGCTCGCGTCGCTGGAAACGTTTCAAGCTGGAAAAAGTTTCAATCGTTTTTCTTCCCATTCGTTTTCTTTCATTCGCGGCGCGGCGCGGGAGAGTATTTACCAAGCCAGTTTCCGTCCTTCTTGCGATTATGGGATTTTATGTGATTGCTTATGAGGAAATATTAGGCACTGTTAGCTCGATGCATTTGGCACGGAAGCATAAGGAATATAAGTTCCACTGTAAATAAATCTTGTCTACGCCAAAAGCGAACGCTTCGATCGAGTTTTCAACGATATCAACGGTATGCAGCGATATTCACAAATACAAACCAAGTTTGGTTTCTTTGCCCGTTATCGAAATTCACATGTAAGTTATTGAGGTTGCCGTTACAGAGTTTTATTACACATAAATACAATTTTGTTTTTATCACAAAATTATTTTTTTATTTAAAACATATCTTGTAATTAAATTACTACTTATAGATATTATACATATGTATAAACAGGCTAAAAAGTCTGTGACTATCTTTTCATAAAAGAGGAAGTAAATGTATAAAAAGATAAATAATTAAATACATATCTCTTCTGAGGAAAGATGATAAAATTTATATTAATTTATATATTACTGGCAAAAAACGATTTTTTTTAAAATATGTGTTATAAAAAGAGAACAACATGTGGAAAACATGTTCTTTCTTTCTTTGCAAAGAAAATTTAATTCAAAATTATAAATTTATTCATGAGTTGCAAAAACAATTTGATTATATAGGCGCAGTTAATAGATTTGAAATTAAGATAAAAATAGATGTATTAAAATTAAGGGTAGAAAGTGCGGGAGAGTACGCGAGAATGTAGGCGGGGCGCTCGAAATAAAAAAAGTAGGAAAAATAAGCACGGATAATCCTCGTCAACATCGTTTGCCGTGGTTATGGAATCGAGCCTTACTTTTCCTTCACCATTATGAGATTTTCTGACGTCAGCTATCCGCCGTCTGTGAAATGCGCGGGTATTAAACTACCCCGTTCCCGCGCACAGAAGCCGGAGGATTGAAGACAGTTTTCCGCGGCGAGCTCATCGCGCTTGCACACCGAATTTTTCAATAATCACCTTTCATAACCACGTTTTCTCGGTTACCTTTTTCCACCCTACTTTGGAATATCCTTCCGGCGACGCGTCTCGGCGAGCCGATATCGCCGTATCAACTGGTACAATCAACTCCACGGGAAAATGCGCGACGGAAATATCCCCCGTACATATTCTGTATCTGTATATTTTTTATTCTATTGCTCGGAATTTCCCAACGTAAAGGAGAACGCGAGCGAGTGTACATCAGGGTGATTCGCCGCTACCCTGTGAGACGCACCGCTTTCCGCGTTTCTTCATTCGCTCGGATACACTTTATGCCGGGCAGAGCGAAGACTACGTTATTGCTAACGGGCATTTTTAATATCGAGCGAAAACGGCAAAGGCGTGTTGCCGGCCATGCACTTGTTATTAGTAGCCGTTTCGATATTAACGATAGAGCGATCGTCGACCCGATCTCTCTCGCTGGGCGTGGCGAGAGGATACTTCGAAAGTGGGTCGACGAGCGCAGCTTTTTAAATAGCGAGTTTTTCACGATCTCGAGCAACTTTAATCTCGAGCATTTTTCAATACCTATATCGACAGAAATTTATATTCCAACATGTCGTTCGTATGATCACAGGGAATGAGCTGTTTCGAGCATAAATTCTAACGTCGCATAATACACGTCGTATTAAGCGTCACGCGATTGGATATTATTACATGTTTGTGCAAAAATTTGCACATATTTTTCCATCAATCTTTTACTACTCGTGCATTCTCGTTACATATTATCGAAAAATCATGGTATATCAATTACATTTTTATTTTTTTATACATGATCCAGATTATTAACGAAAATTTTATAGGAATTCTCCTAGAAATAT
>NW_020225588.1:0-7481 GCF_003070985.1 Temnothorax curvispinosus
ATTTTCTCATACTGAAAATAAAACTGAAAACAATTTTATACACTGTAAATTCAAGTGTATTATTTCAGCTCTTCTTACACATTTCTTGCCGTTTTAAATCACATCATTTAACATGATTGAACGTATTAATTTTTAATTTTATACAATTAAACATGTTAAATGACGTTATTTAACACGGAAGTGACATGTAAAAAGAGCTTCAGTCAAATGTGACATTTTTAGATACGTTTACGCGTGTAAAAATAATACACTTGGATTTGCAGTGTAAACATATGCTGTTTCGCAAATTGGCCAAAATATTTTGCTAAAGCCTCAAGCTTCAGAGCACGCAGTGGTATTTGTTCGAGCGGATAAAAGTGACTGTTCGAGCGCATTACATTACCGAAATCCGACTGTGTGATATCTTATGCTCACCTGTAAGATCTCCATTTTCTGAAACAGAATACATCAGGGCCTTTACTTTCTTTCGCATATGACATATATTATTAACTTAGAATTATTTTCTTCACAAGCGTAATCAATGTCATTTATATGTATAATTTATCAATTATATCTACTATTATCTGCTGGAAATTTGCGTTTAATGTAATAAGCTTCTTCTACATATTGTGGACATGGAACACACAGTACACACATAAACTTCAAGGTAAAGGTATGACACAAATGATAAAAAAAGATGCAAACAAGAATAACGGTGGGTACAATAATAAACAATAGGGCACAAATGACAAGTAATTATTCTCACGGTGTGATGTGTTCTGATCACAGTGTACTGTTTTCGGAAAAAATTGCATTTAATCCTCCTCTTAAAAAATTAAAAAGAAATAGATTGTATCTCGTACCTTCCCAACCCCTGGTTTGTCGATACCATTCGGTTTCAAATCGGGCTTATCCTTGAAAATAACAAGAAAAAAAATGATTTATCCTACGAAGACATAATTTTCATAACTTATGAAAGAAGAGAAGAAAAGAAGTCGAATCGGCATTAAATAGTTACATGTAATAAATTATAAAAATTTTGTTTTATAAGTAATTAAAAAATAAGATCACTTATTTTATTAGGAAAAACAATATATTACATTAATACATGAATACATTGTTGTTAAGTTATTATCAAATAAGTATAAAAATTTAAATTGACGAAAGATGAATCTATGTATTAGTGTTGGTATATGTTTGTGTATGTGTGTGTACCTCGACGCGAGAAACAATTTCAGAGTCCGATTCCTCGAGAATGGCCTCCGTGCTGATAATGCTGGACTCAATTACACTCACCACTTCCTCCTCTTCCTCCACTTCCTCCTCATATTCCTCCGATCTCCCGCCATCATCGTCGCTCCACGTTGAACTTATTACCTTATGTATCGAGATATAATTTTTCAACGATATGCCAATTGTCGCGTCGAGGAATCGAAAGATCGATCATTTTTTGCGAATTACATAGTAGATGCTCTATGAATTATGTGATTCATTTCGTATTAATTTAATTGTACATCGATAATCAATTGCAAATAAATAATTATCTAAAATTAAAATTCATTTTTCTTTTTTCTTCTAATATTGCTCTCTTTTTATACAACAATCATTATTTTTAGATAATTACAAATATAAAGGAGCACACTGTGTAATAAATTCTGCAAAACGATTAATCTTTCTGTATCTGTATTAAGTTGTATGTGGCTAGTGTAAGAGTAATTTGTTAATCACAAAAAGGTGTAACGGAAGGAATAGGGAAACAACAGAAAACGATTAAAAATTAAATAAAATTTTGATTAATCCTCTCATGTCGGCGGCTACCTTCTTTTCCTCTTTCTTCTCCTCCTTCTTTTCTTCGGCCTTTTTCTCCACCTTCTTCTCTTCCTTCTTTTCCTCTTCTTTCTTCTCCTCTTTCTTCTCGACCTTCTTCTTCTTCTTCTCTTCCTCCTCCTCGTCCTTCTTCTTCTCCTCTTTCTTCTGCAATTTAATGAGGGGATTGCATGCAACAGTGGGGAACATATTACACTTACGAATGATCTTCGAATTTATCAAGAAGACGATGATTTAATCACATTAGATATTCATACTTGAGCAACATGCTAATTTTTTAACGGGGTACTTGGATCAATTATTATTAGAGATACAATACGTTTTAAGTTTACGTGAAATTCACAAAAAAGGGGAAACAATTACAATTTAAATTCAACATGTTAATTTTTCACTGAAGTGTGAATTCTTTTTGCAATATATTGGAATATAAATTTAAACAAAGACAGAAAAAGTGACCAAGAAAAGAAACTTACATCCACGTATAGATCGTAATCCGTGATCATATTAAATAAAATTGCCTACCTTGACGACGAGACGAGCCGACGATTCGTCTTGACCGTATTCGTTGCTCACGACGACTTTATATGATCCCGTAAATTCTGTCGATGCAGAGGTAATGGTCAATTTCATATCCAGACCGTTGAAGGAGATCATGATGTCCTTTGACGCTTTGACGACCGTTGAATCTCTGTAATCATATTGCAACTATTATTGAAACAATCTGTAGAACAATCTAAGGAAATTCTCGTAATATAAGAAAAAGCAAAAAATACGATTGCTAGCTGAGACAAATTGTTTTAGATAATATTGATAATTTCCATTCTTATATTGTTATGGTATACAATTTCTAAGTTAAATAAAATACTATATTTTTGTATCAAGAAATTTGCAAATTATTTTTAAAATGCAATTTTTATATTAATTACGTACCTAGTCCATGTGACAGTGACCTTTCGGTCTTGCGTTGCAAGAGTGGCGACGAGCTCGACCGTCTTGCCTTCCTCGACAGTCTGGAAATAGAAATCAGCACACGACAATGAATTAATGAAAGAAACTTTGTTTTAACAATATTATCTTTTTATCAAAATAAATGTAAAATCAAAAAGCGCTGCATTTACCAATAAACATACTTACAATTGATTTGAGGCCGGTAACAATTTTTGGTTTTTCTCCTTGGTCTGGAATTTCCGTCACTTCCACTACTTGCGACGTGGCTTCGCCCTTTTCGTTGCGCGCCACCAATTTGTACGTACCCTTGTCTGTCGCCGACATTTGTTCGATTTCGAGTTTCACGGCAAATTCACCCTATTCGAAGAAATCAGCTGATCAAAATTCATATAATATTTTTTTTTTAATAATAATTACATCGTGTATACTGAATATTATTTAAATGCTACTTTTTAGTTGTACGCGATATGTCGCAGTGACAATAAACGTAAAAGAAAATAATTCCGTTCTGGTTATTCTGTTAAATTTTAAATTCTAAATATATTTCTATTTAATATTGATTTACTTTAATACAAAATAATGTTTTATTATATGGAACTCACTTCTTTGACTTGCTCGACATGCAACTTGTGTCTAGTATCCTCTTTAACGGCCTGAGTTTCCTTAAACCACGTACACTCAGGTGCGAATTGAGAAAGAACGTGACATTCAATCACGACCGTCTTCTTCTTGACAATCTTTACTACCTTTGGCTTCTCTTTAATTACGGGTATAACTAAAATCGCAATCGAAAAATTGATTAATATTCTAATCTATCTTCAAATTTTTCTGTTACGGTCTGTGCTTTACGTAGTTTTTAAAGAACTTATTGTTGAAATGTAACATTTTCATTTATTATATTCCAATAAATATAACGGGAAATTGGGATCAGTATAAGTATTTATTAATTAACTCATAATATCTTTCCAACATTTATGAACACATCCTCAGAAAAACTAAACATATTTGAAATTAAAAGTTGAATAATTAAATCTAAATCAATTATTTTTAATTATAAAAAACTAATTGTGTTATTATCGCTTTGAATAATGTTTAATATAAGAAATGTGAACTTACTTTCGACGTTTAACGTAAGATTGGCATTGAGTTCGCCAAGGTCGTTCTTAATGTTGCACTTGTAAAGGCCGGAATCGTCTGGTCCAGGATCGTTCAGAGACAATTTGATATAATAAACATCGTCCTTCTCTTCAACGATGCTGAGGGAAATCTTCGAGGACTCCTTCACCACTTGGCCGGCGCGGGTCCATACAATCTGCGGCTTCGGCTTCGCCTTCACCTTGCAGTCCATGACGACAAGCTTGCCCTTATTATGCGACCGTATCCGTGGTTTCTCCACAAACGTCGGCCCGTCTCCCTCCGGTTCCGGTTCCGCCTCGATATTCAAATTCAAATTGGCGTTGCTCTCGCCATGCTCGTTCTTCACGTGACATCTGTAAGTGCCGCCGTCTGGTCCCGATGGATCCTGTTGTCAGGAAAAAAATAGAAAGATTTAATTAAAATTCGGAAATTAGTAAAATCAAGAGACACGGTAGTGTCTCGCGTCAAGTACACGCGAAACGAGACGCACCGTGACTCTTTTACGCGACGCGATGACTTGCAAGTACCCGAGATGTTGAGATCTTAATAATGAGTGAACGAAGTTCTAAGTAGGCTTGATCGATATAATCTACGGCACTGATAATTCGGAAGAAAAAAATTTTAAGCCAAAAATCTGTATGAAAGGAAGTCAGAATTAGATGTTTGAGAACTTGAAGAACAGAGATTTACTTCCATACTGTAATAATTAAATAAAATCAATTTAAATTATTTTCGCTTTTAACCAACTTTTTAGAGAATTACTTTTATCTCCATGATAAGTTCATATATGTCCTCCTCGACCGTCTTAGTCTTGATCGAGATCTTTGACGACTCCTTGACCACGCTGGTGCCGCGGAACCACGTGACCTCCGGCTTGGGATTTGCCTTGCACTTGCACTTCATGGTGATCAGCGTGCCGGTCTCATTCGGGAGGATGCGAGGTTTCTCGATGAAGGACGGAGCGCAACCCGCGCCCTCCTCTGCATCTTGGAAAGATCCACGGTTAGACATCGTCGGTGAAGATACGGGCGCCGTTTCCGGGATACACCGGAAACGCGATCTTCGCCGCGGTCGCGGGTCATCGGTCGACCCGCGACCGCGACTCCCCGCTGACGTTAGTCATGTTGTTGGCAGCTCAATGAGTTATGAAGCGAATTAAGATACAGAGACTTCACGATTGGTTAGCAATAGCGCGACTGTGCTTACCTGATGAACCGACCTATCGCCAATCATCGTAATCGAGAAAAATCGGCTCGTACACCTTTACCGCGCGTTCATAGAATGCATTATATACGTACGACGGAAACATGGGAAAAGTCGAGGACTCGTCATGGACGAAGTCGACGAGAGGGATCTCATTGTCCGAGCAGTTTGCAGCTTTAAGATCAATTTTTGACAAAAAATAAAATTAATATTATATAAAATAAAATAATATATTTAACGTTGCTGCTTCTATATTTTTAAAACTTGTTGGATTGTAACTGATCGCGATTGAAGAACTGCTAATTCTTTTTGGAATAACTTTTCAAGTTTGATAAATATCTCGGAGTGCCAATGAGAGCCCCCTCTCGTACGCTTCGAGGGGGACTTGCCTTGGAAATTGAGGGAGATGTTGGCGTTACTCTCGCCGAAGTTGTTAAAGGCGTTGCAACGGTAATTCCCACCGTCACCCTTGGTCGGATTCGTGATCTCGAGGGTCAGCAGATACGTGTCCTTGCCGGTGGCCTTGCGCGACATCTTCACGCGTTTACTGTCGGCAATCGTTTTCTGACCCTGGTACCACGTTATGTCCGGCACCGGATGTGCCTCCAGGATGCATTCCATGATGAGTAAGTCGCCCTCCTGGCGGATCGTCGGCTTCTTCGGGAAGCGCGGCGGCTTACCGTCCGGTATTCTGCGTAAATCGACACGTCAGACGAGAAATTCGTCGATTCGTTTTCTGATCGATCGAATCTAATGCCATCTCGCACGATGACGTTGTCTCTCATCTGCCGGCCACGCCACGCGATGTTCCCGAAAACGCGACGCGATAAAAGTCGCAGGCTCTCTTTTAGTCTCGAATTTCCAAATCAATTTGTCCAAATTTTTTAATCCCAAACAGTAGTTTACGTTTTTATTTCAAAGAGAACGTGCGACTTTTGTACATGCAGGCATTCGTAAATTGTTGTAAAAAAACTGCGAGCATTTCTAAGAAAGAAAGATTTTGGCTTGAATATAATAATCTGAAAAATATTGAAGAATTGGAAGAAGCGTGAACGGAATGTGCGAATACCTGCATTCATAATCTGATCGACTAACTTTTAACTTCTCTTATTTTACAATACATTTGTCGTTATTTAGTTTATAATAGAGAAATAGAGCCGATTTTACGATTTACGATATATGTAACGTCCGTAATAATTGACTGTAATAAATGTAAAGAATTCTAATTCGACCATTATTACAACTACTATTGTAATTATTATTTTTGCATTGCAAATCATTGAAAGCTACACTAAATTATCGCTGCGCTTCCGCAGCGCGCCGCGTCGAGCCGAAGAAGAACGCGAAAAAGTGTCGAATCGTGGCGCGGCAGAATATAACGCCGAGAACAGATCAGAACAGATCGTCTCTCGATGCCTACTTGAGCCTGTCGCCACCCTCGAAGTTCAAATTAATGGTCGCCACCCCCTGGCCGTGCTTGTTCTTCGCCACGGCCCTATACTCCCCCGCATCCCCCTTCGCCACGCTGTCGATCCTCAGCCTCGCGAGGTGGTACAGCTTCTGATCGAGTTCCAGCGATGTGTTGAACCGCCCGCCGTCTTTCACTTCCTCGGTACCGTGATACCTGCGATCGCCGTCAACGTGCCAAGTCGAAACAACCACCGTATATTGATTTGCGTCGCGGGTCACGCGCTCGGAAGTGCACATCGTGTTTATAAACTTTGAACCATTGAATTAAGATACATCGAGATGCATTATCGAAATCGTACGTAAGTTCGAAAATATCTGTCTCAAATATCGTTCTTTTTGTAATTACACCCTTAGTGAAAAAATGTCTCAAAATTTTTCATATTATAAGTCAAAATTTTTATAAAAATTTTCAGAATGCTCAGAAGTTTTCAGATTTTTTAATTAGAATGCTTTTCAATAAAACTCAAATCAAAATAAGAATAAAATATTTCAGATTTTTTCTGCCAACATATATTTGTACAAATCTGAATAAATATGTAAAAATCTGTGCAATTTATCAGAAATTTTCATACATACGGATACTTAAAATATCTGAAAATCCTCATCCAATTATTTCTGAAAGTATCTGAGAAATTTTATATATTTTTCAGAATTTTTCATGAGTCTCAATTCTTACAAAATTTTTGAGAAAATATGAGAAATTCTTTACCCAGAACATCAAAAAATGTTAGAAAACAGTTTGGAACAGTATAAGTTCCAATAGAAAATCCGTACGAATAAACCGGGCTAACTAAGAACCAGCGCGGTAAATGATGCGCGAAAGATTTATTTATATTATTATTTTACATGTTTTCCAACCTTTGACTGCGTGCCGACTAGATTTGTCAGACTTGAAACACAGCTCCGGTTGGAGTAGT
>NW_020225589.1:0-6005 GCF_003070985.1 Temnothorax curvispinosus
ATATAACTATTTTGATAACATTTTTGATGAATGTTTGATGTAATAACATATAAATGTTATGACATCAAAATCTATATAAATAGCAAGTATCCAAACAGCACAGATGGGGTTCCTCTCCAAGGGATGTCTTAAAGAAGTCTTTTGGACACCCTAACATTCTAAAGATATTTCTTAGAAATTTGTGCTGTCTGAATATTAGTTATGCTAATTATATTTTAAACGGATTGTATAATTAGAAATATATTTTAACAACACAAAATTTGTTTTAAATGCAGTATTTTGTTGCCTTGAAAATTTACAATAATTACTGTATTTGTCTTTTATATTAATTAAAATTCTGTAATAAATATTCAACATTTTTAATATAATTTAAACATAATTCTAGGTATATACTGGAGAATATGAACCAGTACAGCCCCATAAAGTACAACAAATAGCTTTATACTATTTGGCACATCAATTATCCATGGCCCAAATTGGAGATAAATTTGATGTAGCAACATCAACTATTTCTAATTGCATTACTACATGGATAAACTGCGTCTTAAAATTGGTACCTACTTTAATACAGTGGCCTACAATAAATGAAAGAGTTAGTATAGAAGCATAATTTAAAAATTTAGCAGGTTTTCCAGGTATGACTAAATGTTACACTTAAGACAAGTTATTGTTTTAAGTGTTGTTCAATTAATAAAATGATAGGATTGAATTATAATCTGTTTAAGGTGTAATTGGAGCAATTGATGGTTGCCATCTAAATGTTATGGCACCAAGTATGCAGCAAAAATGTTATCAAAATAGATATATGACACATTCCATAATTTTGCAAGGAATATGTACAGCAGATTGTCTACTTACGAATGTATATGTAGGACATCCTGGATCAGCTAATGATTGCCGAGTATTAAGTAATTCAAGCTTATATGTCAAAATTGAACAAAATGGATATTCCCAATATTTTTTGCCAAATCAACATCTATTAGGTGATAAAATATACCCCATTAAAGAGTGGCTTCTACCTCCTTTTAAAGATTATGGAAATATGACACGTATGCAAATAATATATAATAAAATACACAGCAAAACAAGAGTAAAAATTGAAAATTGTTTTGGATTATTAAAAGGACGATGGCGAAGGCTTAAATATATACAAACATACAAAATAGAAAAAGCTTCAAACATTGTGATGGCATGTTGTGCTCTACACAATTTTTGCCTTATAAATAATGACGTTGCTGAATCATTACTAGATGTTAATGTTGAAAGAATCGATAGAATGTAAGTTCTTAGAAGACCTGACGACAGGAATATTGCAATTGACAAAAGAAATACCATAATGATGCAATTGTCAAATAGATAGACATAAACATAGATAGACAAATACATGTAAGGGTATCAAACATAATTAAATATATAAATGTACTTTCTATTTTCTCGTAATATCTTTATTTTCCTTTATTCGAACGTAAATAATGTTTTATAGTACACTCAGTAGGAACTTTAAAAATATATTAAACATTTAATACTTATGTATTAATCAGCCTTATTTCAAACGTATAACTTGTAATTTACGTAAATTATATTCCACATAACCAAAAAAAATAAAATCTTATTTCGCAATAATTAACCAAAATAATAAGTAATTTGTACTGCGATAAGTATTCCCTTATACATAATAATTAATCTGATTGTGAGTCAGAGGACTCAGAGGAATATTTTCTTTTCTTATTTTTTTTAGGAGCTTCCGATTTATTTTTAAGAGCTTCTGATTTATTTTTAGGAGCTTCTGATTTAATAAGAGTTTTTAACACACTTAAGAATTCACCACGCTGTTCTAATGTTTGCTTTCTCAACTTGTTTTGCTCTTCTAACAATGTTTCAAATTTTTTAAAGCGCTTGCTTTCAATTTCTACATCTTGTTCATGTAATTGTTTTAAAACTGTGCTTACAGAATCTACCTTTGGTCTTACTGATTTCTTAACGTTTTTAAAAATACTCGGTCTACTTACATTAGAATCTATGTTTTCTTTTATATTATTTGACTCATTATCTACGTTATCAGGAAAGTTATCAGTTTCATTGTTATTAATGGCTTCACTACTTTTTGTTTCAATGCTGCAAGTGTCAGAAGCACTTGCTGTAGATACGTCATCTAATGAATCCAACAAATTGACTGGTTGACTACTGTGTTTTTCCCCAATAAGTTCGTGCATCTCATCAAAATACTTTGGTGGCTTTTTCTTTCCCGTACCAGTAGATTTCATGTAACGACAATGTCCATGATACATTTTCTCTAAATTCCGCCAGCGTTGATGACATTTATCAGCAGCTTTTTTTCCATAAGTAAGTAAGTAACCAGTTTTTTGCATTTCTGTTGTTATATCAGCCCAGATCTTTTTTTTGGGATGCATTTTGTCATTAAGAAAATGTAATTTGGATTGTACAATCTCCAGTAGTTTTACAGTCATTTCATGAGTAAATCCTATAAGCGTTAAAATATTTGATATTGTTCACACATATTTGTAATAAACTTTGCGATACAAAAAGTAAATTTTACGTCAGATATATATTATACTTACTATCTTCATTTGTTGCGCTCATTTGTCCTTCACTCTGTGGTTCAACGGATTGCGTTACATCTTTTTCTATTTCATCTATAAGTGTAAGACAAAAAGGTAATAGGAAAAAGTTTCATAAAGTTAATGTTGCAATGTTTTTACAGTTTTATTAGTAAAATAATGATATATATGAGATTATTAATCAAATATAATCGTGAAATAGTTACTTGTATTTTCATTTATAGAAGCTTCATCCAATGTGTGTGGTTCATTATCAAAGACTGCTACATCACCTGCTGTAATAAATATTATATTTAATTGTGCGACATCTTCCCAGATAGCAAAACCTATGCAAGCAGATTCTGAGCAATTTGCAATGAATTTTTGATGGCAAATAGGCAACAAATCTTACATAGAATCTGTTCTATCTGACGATGTTGCCAAACTGCCATCAGAAATCTCACAGTCTGCTGACATGCTATGCTAGCAGATTGACAGCAGAAATCTGAGAAATCCGAACAATGTCTGTAGATCTGATGGCAGACTGGTGGCAGAAATCGAGCAGGTCTGCGTACAGCAGGACTTGGTCTGTTTCTGCTATCAATCTGTCGTCAAATCATATCAGCATGCTCTGTCGACAGAACATGAGCTTTTCTATGGCTTTATTGTGGGATCCTGACTGTTGCAAATTTGCTAGCTAACATTTTGCTTACTGCGCGTCAATTTAAACAGATCTTATCTTTAAAATAATGAAAGTATAATTATGTACAACATTTTACTCACTTATTTTGCAGTAATATATATTTCTTCCCTGATCATCCACGATCGGTTGGCCATGGTCGTTCGTACATAACTGAAAATCTCTTTCACCATCCATGATCTGCAAGATAATATATTTTTTATTTTAATAAATATATTGCTTATTATTTTAATAAATCTTGATAAATAACAAGTGTTGAGTAATACAATCTTTAAATACACTACATACACTTATACTGATCCTTATTTAACCTCTAATTGCAGTAGCTGTTGACATAACACACACGTTGCTTACAACTATTTATTTTATAAATTGGCGCGTATTTGCTACGTACCACAGACTTGGAAAAACTACCCTGCTTCAGAGCAGGGTATAGCGTGGTATCAACCAGAGAGATACCAAAATGAATGACCACGCCTTAACCACAAAGTACCAGTGTCGCCAAAACGGTCTGGTGCAGTTTGGTACACTTTGGTACATATACCAAACGATCGCCAAAAATTGCCTTATACTAACCGGGAATGTTATTTGTAAATGTTTATAGAATTAATTATAATTGTGATAAGCAGCTTTACTTACAACTTGCATGAAAGCTTCTTGATCAGTTTTTAGCATATCTTCAAATTGTCAATGGAAGATAAAGGGATGAGATATTGTCCAATCTTTGTATCTTGTACAATACTTTCCTTAGAATATTGCTCAGCCTCGCGGCCCGAGTACATCAAGAATATGTTCGATCCTTATTAATACTTTGGTATATTTTTTTTCTTCTGCAAATTTCTCTCTTATATAGGTCGAAAAATAGATCTTGAATCACCAGCTACCTATTTACAGCACATTAGATAATTGCACGGTTCTTATCATTAATATGCAAGATTTAGAATATAATAATTACTTACCCATATAAAAATGTTGTATACAATTAAAAGCGCTCGACAGCGCACAAGCGCACAAGCACAAACGTACGTATATATGACACACTCACACATCATACGTATATATAAGATAATGCGACTACAGTCTCCAGAACTATTACTGCTTCCAATTGGCTGTCGCAACAAGCGTGCGTTTGCTCATGATCTCGACGCACTCAAACAGCTGAAAATAATCGGCAGTAAATTGCAAGAAAATAGCAAATAATTCCACTATATAGTTTCTACCGATACCCAAAGAACGTTATTTGTAGTTAACCTGAATTATAGGTTATATAGATCATCATATCAGCTACTATTCATAGCACATATGGTTAATTGAGTTCTTATTATTAATATACAACTTTTCGAATATAATAATTACTTATATATAAATATACTGTAAATAAAGAGCACTCCGCACTGCTCGATCCACACGTGTGTATACGCACTCACGCATCGTACGTAAATGTACGCATCATGGCTGTCGCGATGAGCGTTGGGCACAATATAAAACAATAACATTCTAACAACAGAAAATTAATATACTACCAACGTTATTTCCAAGTCCAAATTACAAGGAATTTTGAACTGTTGCATTAATCTCAAATAAATGTCAGAATAACATTTGAAAAATATTTTCTGTAACGTTTTTAAAATATTTTAACAACATTCAGAAAAATCATATTACGAAATAATATTTTTTAAATATGTGTATAATTATTAAAAAACGTTTAAAAAATACACATAAAGTCAATATTTTTAAACGTTAATTTAATGTTTCTTGCTTACTGGGAATATGATAGGTTGTTGGAAATTACAGGGCAACATGACGGAAACAGTTTCTTAATTCAATAAGTTACCAAAAACCTGGCAACATTTTTAAGGAAACCGTTGCCGTTAAAAAAAATAAAAAAATAGTAAAATTTCTATTCTAACATAGGCCTAGTTTACACCGGACCGTTTGATACGCGTACCAAGTACTGTATCCGTATCAAATCTCGGGTTATCCCGGTGTAAACCGGATACAAATTTAAAACGGATACAGTACTTGGTACGCGTATCAAACGGTCGTCGGTGTAAACTAGGCCATATTTAAAATTATATTTATATTAAAATATTTTAATAATAAATAATGTATAATTAAAAAATTGCAAAAAAAGGAAAGATAAATCTTACATACTTAAAATGTATGTTAAAATGTTACAAAATAACATATGTCTCAACATATGTTTAATCTTCCTTTATATATTTACAAGAGTAATTTTACACAAAAGAGAGACAATACGACACTTTTTGGATCTTATTATAGAAAACAAAATGGAAATAAATTTATGAATTATAACAAATAAAATAGAGAAAGTAACTTCGTGTATTGTGTATAAACTATCTCACTCACACACACACACACACACACACACACACACACACACACACACACACACACACACACACACACACACACACACTTGCAAATTGCATCGCGAAATGAGGGACAATAAGCTTCTATACAAGTTTGCTGTACAAGTTATCGAGAATATCACAGTAGTAATGCAATAAGTCGTACATAGTTAACTATTTTTATAATTTAAAAAATGTTCCGAAATAGTTTATCTTATATAATAAAAAAAAGATATGATATTACACAATAGAAACCCACACAGCACATAATATTGCAGAAATATTGCAGTAATATTGCAATATAGTGGAAATATTACGTATTACAACGAAATATTTCAGAAATATTACTGATGTATTACACGTTTTTAAATAATA
>NW_020225590.1:0-979 GCF_003070985.1 Temnothorax curvispinosus
GCTTATTCCGGGAGTAATTAGAACTCGATCATTTAGTACGCGAAGGATGAGATCGTGGTGGGATAAGAGCCAATAAGAACGGTCCGCATCTTCTTCTCTTTAACGGATCATTCGAGGCTAAATGCAGCTGTAGGTGGTATATTTTCTTATTTGTGTGTGTATGTGTGTTTAATAGCGTCAAATATAAAATAAAAAAATACATAAAGTATATGGAAATAATAATATAAGAAATAAAATTATACGAACAAGGAAATAATGGTATAAGTAATGTTTAGCGCCTGACTCTTAAATTTCTCTAATAGTAGTACGGAATAGAAATGTTCTATTATTGAGTATCTATTAACATCCAGCATCCTAGATGCTGTCTAGAAAATGACAGTGCTCTGTACGTAATCTATAAGTAAGGTAATAAAAAGATATATATTCAATTCCTTTCACGGTTTTTTCATTTACATCTACATGTATAAAGTATGTATAAAGTACGTGTATATGTAATGGAAATCCAGGATATGCTTCTATTAACTTTCTTCACGATGGAATTTAATTGGTGCACGATTTACCTATTCTGACTAGCAACTGCGACGTGAGATATTTTAAGTGCATTCTCTGTCTGTCATGTTGAAACCCGATCTATTGGAAAGCAATTACAATATTCCGCATTCGAGCATCGGATGGCAGAAACGTGACTCATCATTACATCGCGAACGATTAAACTTTATGCACGCTTCATGCATATAAAGTTTCGCCGCGCGAGAAGACTTTCGCGCTGCACCCGCAGTAAAACAGGAAGGTCTAAGTGTCTATGTATCGAAAAATAAAGACCTGTCGGGCTGCAGGCTTGCAGAAAAAGAACGCGAACGGCGAACGAGACGAGATGAACCATAATAATTACAGACAAAAAATCCTGACGCCAAAGTGAAATTTTATTTACCGTCACTAA
Organism: Temnothorax curvispinosus; assembly: GCF_003070985.1. Taxonomy (NCBI): domain Eukaryota; kingdom Metazoa; phylum Arthropoda; class Insecta; order Hymenoptera; family Formicidae; genus Temnothorax; species Temnothorax curvispinosus. Next base: position 941 of record NW_020225590.1, read on the forward strand.
ATTTCGCGGCGCGACAGCGCATATATCACATACACGGTC
>NW_020225590.1:1079-1676 GCF_003070985.1 Temnothorax curvispinosus
TTTATTTACTGTCACTAAATTTCGCGGCGCGACAGCGCATATATCACGTACACGGTCATCACGTGTGCATTAACACATACGCATACATACAAATGTCTAATACATATGGACAGCAGGGACAGCTTTACCAGAGGCTAAATAGAGTTCTGCCGATTTGGTTTCACACAAATCAACTTCAAAGCTTATCCGAATACCGCGTTTTATTTTCTACACGCAATATTTCTTAATTTAAATTTAAGTTATTCATTCATTTATCTAATTTTTAACTTAAGTCTTAGAAATAATTAAAAAATTTTAAATTAAAATTTCTTAATTATTTTTTAAACATAAATTAAAAATTAGATAACTAAATAAGTAATTTAAATTTAAGTTAAAAGAAAGAAATATTTGCTTGTAGAAAATACATGAAGATTTTATTTTAGTATTAAGATATTTTGTTTATAATTATTATGGTTTATTTCATCTCGTTCGCCCAAAATAATAATTTAAAAAATTTAAATTTCTTAAATTATTAATCTGCATTTCAAGTTTTGCAGTTACTTTAATAATTGCATTCTTAATACTATTTCGTTAAACTGCTAAGTTTTTATCACCTCG
>NW_020225590.1:1776-14950 GCF_003070985.1 Temnothorax curvispinosus
GCATTCTTAATACTATTTCGTTAAACTGCTAAGTTTTTATCACCTCGAGGTGTTTAAATGTCTAAAAGCGATTGTGAAAGACATTTGTATGCGGAGTCTGCAAAAGGGCGATCACCAGGCAACCTAGGAAACACTATCGTGTCGTGTCCGACTAAAAGGATGAAAATCGAGGTGCGGTTTGTGCTGATGAAAAACTAGCACTGGAATTCGCACTGGCGAAATGAATTGCGTGCACGCCTCTCGCAATCATTCACACGGCGCTTTATTGAGCAAGAATGGCTATACAGCGTATATTCACCGGTCGTGCACACCTGCTGTCATAGACGATATTTTCTGGAATGACGGCTTTACAACCGCGATCAAAATCTCGCCTTTTTTTCTAGAACGAGCATCATTACACCGCAAATTTTCTCCGCGTAATTATGCGTGGATTCCTTAAGAATTTTTATACTATTTTCTAATTAAAACAGTCAACCATTAAGTTAAAAATAAATAGTAAACAATTCTTGATATGTATTTAAATGAGGAAATCATTTACACGAGCAGATGAAAAATCGCAGATTTGGATGATTACGAATTTACTGTGGAAAGTCGGTTCGCGTTATATAGCGTGAAAATGACGTTATCTAATAACGCGAGCTAATTGCGCGTGGTTATCTTCCGCCAAACGTAAACGATGATTTGACGATGCGTAAGCTTTCCGTTAAGTCGCAGCATTGTGTCAAATACCACGTAACGTAGCGTAAGAAGTTTCTCACGTGCATTTCCACGTCGCGACACTAACAAAAAGCGACAGATCTTCTTTCGGCGGCAAACCGCCGCGCGGAATTCCAACCGTCATCGTGGGAAACGATTTTCTTTTTCCCAAACGCATAACATAATGTGCGGCTTCGGCGATAATAAAGTTTTCTTTAAATAAATCAATCAGTAGCCGACGTTGCTTACCAGACTATAATTATAGTATTTGTTATTTGTGCTGTAATTTTGCCTTGACATGCCATGCAATTTTTCGTAAATTATAGTACGTGCGAAACCTGAATTATAGTTTCCCAAATCGCCATTTCTCTATGTCAAAAGATCAACTTAGAAGTTCTACAACTAGATTTTCGACCGATTTTCAACTACAGATAAATATCGGCTTCTCTTTATTTTTTTAATTGTTTCCGCCGTGTAGTGTTTAATCGCACCTGTATGTTCATGTACCTATATATTATGAGAACTTTCCTTCAGTGTTTACTCAATATTTTTGTCTTGCTCTTCGGCGGACTATAACGCTCTCTGAGATGTTACTATTCGTCGCGGTTGTATAAGAATGCCTTTTCGAAAAATGGACATTGCACCACGGAAAAATCTCAGAAGGCTTTCTCAAAAGGTGCTAAATACGATATGATTATCGCAGAACTAATAGCGTGACTTATGTAACAGCATTCACGCGTAAACGCTCGTGGTAAGATCTCGCGCGATCTCGATTATCGTTGATCTCTTCAAGTTTTCTCCGTGCGAAAGTTTAGAATCATGCAATCTGCACGCCTAGCATCGTGCAATCATCGAGAAATATCTTCTTTTTAAAATTCTCTGCTGAAACTTTTGACTTACTTTTTAGTAGATAACAAGATACCTAAATAAAATAACTCATACACGAAATATTCTCGAATTTGGAGTGTTTAGAGAAACAGATTAATTTTTTCCGTATAACAGAAAATAGAAAATATGCAATAAAAATATAATAACGTCTCATCTTTTTCATTAAAAATAACTTAATTAAATCATAACCCATTTTTTTTAGTTTTTACACGAGTTAATAGACATATGTTGTTGCGATGGGACAATAATAAAGACTTTCGTTGATTTATTTTATCAACGCGAAACACTTGACGTCCGAGAACCGCTGGTACCACTTTAGTAATTCACCTCTTACACTCGAACCATACATCTTTCTCGCCTCTCAGGCGGAAGTTATAATTTTCTAAGACACCTACAGAAAGAGAGAACTCAGTTTAAACGGTCCGCTCACACATCGAGTATTCCTCACGTTGGAATTTCCTCGCTCCACGATCGGCCCTTCAAACGTAAATTGCGTCGGACGAACTAACCACGTTGCCCGGTTACGGTGGAGCTTACGTAAGAACTCGTGGTAACCATAGACAGACCCGAAAGAAATGTTACAGGAAAGCAAAGAGAAACAAAAGAGGTAGAAAGAGAAAGAGAGTGAAAGAGATAAGAGACAAAGAGGAGAAAAATAAAGAAAAGTCGAGGAGCACCCAATGCTCGACGAGAATTACACAAAGTTCTCGCGAAACAATGGCGATCCAGGAGATCTACGGCGATCGTGCGGTCAACGCGGCTGAATTATCGACGTGTTTGGACTCTCTCGTGCACTCGAGCTCTCGTGGATAACTCGCAACATACGGCACCTGCGAGAACGCAACCGCGCACGCACACACCGAGGCGAAAACAAGCGGCCGATCACCTCACCGTAGGAATTCCTATCATAATAACGATCGGTTGTAAACCGGCGCATCCACATCTGATGATTCGAATCCCCGTTTCGCGGCTCGGATAATAATCATCTACAGCGCACTGCCGTCATGCGTGGACGCGCGCGAGTCCGAACGTTCGTGCGAAATCGCGCCGAGATGTATAGCCCGAGGACTCGCGAGGATTAGTTTTGACATAGGAATATTTAATACGTCGACCATTGTGACGATAGATGTCATCGTGAGGTCATCGCCTACGGCACTACACGGTGATGAACATCTCGAAGAAAAGACTCATTATTAGCTATTTCTTCGATTCGAGAAAGATACGCGATTTATGAATAGATCATTTATTATCGGTACTCCAGGTATCATTTAATCGGCATTTTTTTCGCGCAAAATTATGTGACATTTCAGAGAAAGCAAGCCGCACCATCGATTGCGGCAACAAGCCGCGACGCGATTCGTATACATATACTTATCGCGAATGATTGAAAACTGCGACGACTTAGGCGAATGACGATGATTTGACCTATCGATCGATATCCGCGCGGACTTGTCCGTTATTCTCACGATCGGGAAAGGCGGAAATATCACGGAATATCTCCACGATGGTCGCCGCGATAATTTTGAAATATACTGTCCGATCCGTCAGAATTAATGATACCTGGAGCTTATTTGTACGATCCATCGGTATCATTACGGAATACATTATACCGGGGTTGTCGAACCCGAGAGTCGTAAAAGCTTTGATATAGTCGTCACGGGAAGAACTATTTCTATAAATGAGCTAAGCTGCTTCATATTATTCTCCGGCTAAGAACAGCTGTGAATGGATAACATGTCATGCATGTGATCAGAAGAAATCAAGAAATTAGTTATCAATAAAAATTGCATGCAAATCTAGATTGTGTAAATATTAATACATGAATAATATGAAAGTTAAGTAAAAATTGAGACAAAGTGAGAAACAGCGAAACAATTAAAAAATCCTCAATGTTTCTTAATCGAATTAATTTATTCGAATAATCGATTGTAGATAACGAGATTTATCGTAGTTTCTCAATCTAACAACAATAAATTAATTCTCTATCGAAAACATAACGTCCATTGTCTTCGATCTCGAATCGAACATCGAGCATCGATTACAGAAATCCGATCAAACGGGCGTAGTTCTTCGCGCAGGAATCCTTTCCTTGTTGGCTTCCTGGTCGGGAACGAAATACCAGATTTCAATACGAAAGCACACGTGCTCGCGATCGCAGTCGATGTGGGATCCGTACCGGTGAAATCGAGATAGCCGAAGCGGTCTAATCTCGGCGCATCTATCAGCCACCTTTCGACCCCGGCGATTCATCTGTGCCGTGTCGAACGTGCCTGCACCTCTAATACGCCTCAGCCCAAGTGACTCTCTCGACTTCGTATCTTCTATACTCTATACCATTCTATTCTTACCGGCCATCGTTTGCGTCGCCGTTCCCGCCTCTGTCTCTCTTTCTCTCTTTTACGCCAAGCTTTCATTATTTCATGATACCTTCGAGGACGAAACGAAAGGTGTAGGTGGGCGGTGAGGGAAATCGGCGATCAAGCCACCGTGAGAAGACGCTCGCGGGACTTTCGACGCATCCCGGACTACTACGATCTACCTCATTCGAATCCTCGGAACCTTCACTCGACGAACGCAACTACGATGGACGGGCGAATACGCGAAAGTCATGGGATATCCTCTATTGACGGAGAACGCCCCGGGCGCGGGATACTAATGACCCGGAATCCGCGCGATTGGTGCCCGATAGAGGAGAGGGAAATCATCACGGATCGCTGTGAAGAATTGCATGGTATCTGAAATTTGCACGTTTCTTCGGTATAAATATTCGACGCTTCTCTCTCTGTTTGAACTTTGTACATTGCCTGAATTCGCCCATTCGTAAAAAAAAACATAAACTATATAAAAAATTATGCTGCAAAGCTATTTCGAGTAAATCTTACAAAAGTCCTATAGTGTTTTATATGTATTCTTTTGTTGCGAAGAAAAATATGTTCTCAATATTGTTCTTACACTAATTATAAGAATTTCCCATGAGGCATGAAAAGAATTAGCTAGGTATTTTAGAAAGACATCTTATGTCATGTATGATTGTTAATTTAAAAAAAAGAGATATTTAATCATCTATAGTTTCTATCAAAAATTAAAAGAGAACCTGCGATATAAAGCCATGTGTTTCATAAATCCGAAGTAGGAAACGATAAATCTCATCCGAAACGATATGAAGCAAGAATATTTTATTCCACCTCGGTTACATCTCGCATACGCATTATCTCGCATTCCGTTACCCTTTTACGAACGCAACGCGATGCAGCGGAAGGCATGAATCTTTATGGCACGCAGCTGCATGCGTAACGCGCGCGTTGCACTTTTCCGCGCATGGACGAGCGCGCGAGCACTTTCGCAGCGCATTTAAAGGCGCATACTCGGTGCGTCCTCGTGGACAGGAACTGAGAAAACCGGAGGGTAGGTAGAAGGATTGACCGATGCAGTAATTCACGTGGCGGATGCATCCGCCATCACCAACGCGTCGTCGCTCGACGATTTCATGGCGATTCGTAACGATGCCCATAAAGGTTGACACGCTGGGAGGAAACCCTCCTCTCGCTCGCGGGGGACGATTGCCAAAAATGGGACCCGACACAAGCGAGAGATATCTCGCGATTTATGATATCGACAATCGCGAACCAAGAGATCGGGATAACGCGTTCACCATATCAATGGATGACCGACCGACCGACTAAATTTACACCGCCGGAATTATTATCCTGATATATCGAGCGAAACCAATTCAATCCGCATCCGGCGTTCAAAATATACTAATTCTTCGAAAGTACAAAAGTTCCGATGATTTTTCACGATCTTCGGACCGCGCGTGTGTCCGATTATTTATTCGAAAACTGGTTACCGCCGAGTATTACAACAACCTCTCGTATCCCTAAATAATTAAGTCTAAAATACCCAACTGTGCGCGTTTTGGTTTTATATGAACGACTACTCAAAATATAACAAGCTATTATAACGCGAATCGTATAATCTTTCGGCTTGCGGGCTATATAAATAATTAGAAAGTCCGGTGATAATAGAGAGATTATTGCGAGCGAAAAACAACCGAAAAAGATCAGTAACTTGCAATGTGCACTATCTACCATGACTAATTCAAAATGGACTGTGTCCAATGTTTTAGAATTATCCTATCTGCAGTTATTATGTTGAAAGCATGCGGAAACCGCATCGAACCTTCGCGGTGGATGATCATAACTTTTGCTAATTATATAGAAAAAAAATATTACCTACACCTTTTTTAATTCCTGCAAAATACTAAAAACAACAAAAGTTACATCATTATAAGCAACGTTGACAACACTGCGAGAAAAACGGGTAACTTTTAGACAGAAACTTCATGTTTCATAAATTGTAATAATCATCTTTAATTTTAATAAAACAAATATTTTGTACATAGTTTGTCTTCAGATATAAATTTATCTATCATCAAAAGTAAAAAAGAAATAAAAATGAGTTTTTATCAATAGTTTCACAATATTAATTGCAAGAGTAGTCCTTATAAAAAATCACTTCAAAAAGATGTGATTCAAGAATTTATATATACTCATTTCATGCACGTAAAAATTGAGAATATAAAGTGCTGTGGCAAATAAAAGCGATATGGAAAACCAGAGAAATATCGTATGAATCCCAGCCAGCAATATCTAATTAACCGACATTGTCGTCGTTTGATCAGTTGTCCTTGTTATGCTATCATGAAACGAGCGTCGTGAATGGTAAACTCATGCAACTACTTAAACGGCAATAACGATATGCTTGCCGAGTGCGTGAGACACTCGCTTTTTCGCGTGAACGCGAGGAACGCGACTTGGCGTGAGAGAAGGCCATAATTCACGCTAGGCGAATATCGGTTGGAGCTCGGGAAGGATTGAGAGGGCGGTTCGGGGAGAGGGATATATCCAAGTGGATGAATCTACGAAGATAACTCTTAATATCGTGTTAATTATCCGAGTCGAAGCTTAAGCAATTCCAACTCCCGGCTTGGCGTATACTTTATGGAAACGTATCGCGCGAACCGTAACCGCCTTGGACATTAAAGCAGACTTGCCTATAAGAAAAACGAAAGATAAGTAAAAGGATTAGAGGCGAATTTCGATAGTAGTTGTAAATCATGCTCCCTTATACCGAATAAATATCGCCATCGCACATTCCTTCGCGCTCGCAACTCGCAACCCTAAACAGAATTGTACAGCGTGTGAAAAATATGGACGAAGGATAGAAATAAGAATTTCGCATTCAATAAGAAATTCGTAATACAAATTATGATAATGTTACAATAAATTTTTAACATTTCTTTGAATATGGAGAAAATTTATGACATGACAAAGTAAAATCTACTCGAGAATTATTATTCCCATACTTCGAATAAAATTTTCAAAGCGAGATAAGTGTTTAACACTTTGAGTATTATGTCTGGGTGACGCATAATTAAAAATAATTTTACTAAATATTTAAGACATTAAAGAAATAATATAAATTATATTATTAGACATTTAAAAAAGCAGTAAAATATTTAAATAAATAATATATTAGATTTAAGTTTAATGCCAAAATCAGCTTTGCACTCAAAATGTAAAAAAAAAACGAAAAAATATAAATGACAGTGACAACGAAAGTTGTAATAAATTTGACATTGGGCAGCCGTAATTATTAATAACAATTCATAATTAATTTGGATTATTCTCGGGAAATAATTTTTGATCCACGCGTTATCAATTAGGATATACGAATCTTATTAAAGTATCGACTTACCTCGGCGAATGCATAAGGCACGCGCGCAATAAGAACAAAACGAGCGAAAATGGCTATTGGCGATTGATACCTCGATAATGGAAGTCGAACGAACAGGTTAGCAGTTACATGGGAATTTGCGGTGAGAGCATTCGCGAAGATCATACGCAGAAATGTTTCTTACATTCGATTTCGTTGAATTCTTTTTGCGGTCAGAGAAACCTTATGTGAGCGATCGAAACAAAAGACAATGCGCAAAAATTTCGCTTTCTATTACATAAATAAATATATTTCAACAATATCTGAGAGTTAATATTAAAAATATAACGTGCAATGTGTCATCTAATTGACGCATTTTAAATCAATCAACAAAATAAAATTACGATGGAAGTTTAATAGAAGTATTGATGAAAAAGTTGATTGTTAAAATATAATTCATCAAATAAATTTTATATTTAATAGAATTAGTTTTTAATTAAAAAAACTGCATTTTATAGATATAAAATATTTTATTTATGAAATAACTATTGAATTAATATTTGTAAAAGTTAAAAACGATGATTGTAACTTACAATCTTTGATAACTAAACCCTCATGCAATGCTGAATATTGTAATTAATAAATTCATTTGAGATATATTTACGACGTTTAATAAAATATAAACGAATTATTGAATTGCAATTGTATCTACCAAGAAGCAGCTAATTTGCAGCAATGGCTGCAAATGAAATTTGCAAAGATGACAGCTCATTTCTAGCTCTTCTCTTTAATATAATTGCAGCGATTACGGCGCAAGATCAGCGGGATCACTCCATGATTTCGCGACGATCGCTGTTAAATTTACCCGAGCGACGACGCAGTAGAGCCTGCAATTCGTCGCAATTAAACCCCACCGCCGATTGGCATACTCGTCCCGTTATTACGATCAGATAATCCGAGCGTAACGCCATGCCCGAGCAGGTGGGCGGTTCAAGGCCACCACGTGGCCTCTGATATGCACATCGGATGTGCACGCGGGCACAGTGATACATTTTCACTTTCATCTGAAATCGCAAAAAGTAATTGATCCTAAAAGTTCATCTATCAAATGCTTTGCACTTCGAGAGCAAGAAGAGCTCTCACTTTCTCACGTTAAAAAAAAAACTAAAATGCACAATAAACTATCGTTTCCGAGGCGATTGATTTCACATGTTATTCAGTACAGGCATTATTTGGAAAGTTGCAACTACCTGCTACAACTTTACCCTACACTTTACTCTTTAATTATACGCTCTATTGAAGTTTGAGAAAACAAGTGTCGGATAAACGATTAATAAGAAAATAAATCATGAAAATTATTTGCCTATTAATCAATCTGTAATCAAATTGTAATCTGCTATTACTTTGTAAATATGTATCTATATCCAGAGAATACACGAGTTTATATTCACATCAGCGAATAAAAATTAAACTATTTAATTTTTAATTTTAACATAATTGAAGAAAAGCTATTATAATAATATTCTTTTTCAATTTCACAAGAAATTATTCTAAAATTTTTATTAAACATTTAATTTTTCTCCCTGATTATACGTACAAAATATTTTTTTATAGGGATTCGTAAAAATAATATTTTGATACTTGTAACAATACGTTTATGTCAGCAGATAACCGAAGTGAATGCATTTGTCGTGGCTGGTTAAGAACTGAGAAATATGCGGGTTGCCTTTTGGTCATAAAGATTCGAGCATCATTTGTTTTACGCGTGGTGTGCACTTGCCGAGGAGTCTCTATCAATATATATGGCGAACAGCATGCACAATCGCGGCGCTGTTTCTCCGACTCGAAGTATCCCATAATTATAAGCCCAGTCGCGAAAAAATCCTCGCAGATTTACGGATCTCTCCCCGCGCACACGTCTATAAATAATCGAGATACGGAATATTCGGCGATAAACATTTTTCGGTATCACTCGCCGCGCCGCAGGCCGCGATTGTCCTTCGAAAATGCACTCCTCTATACAGGATGTCTTATGTTCTCTGGACATCCCTTTGTCTGCAGAATCTTTGAGTCCAGAGCTAGTTTCTAATTAATAAAATTGTTCAGCTTATTACATTAAATTAGAAGCTACTAAAAATTATGAGATATATTTCATAAATTAACAAACAAAACTTAATTTTAGGTAAAATAGTACAAAACAAAGCTTTACACTTTTTTTAATTAAAACGTTATATTTTAAAACTAGACACATTTAGATTATATTTTTAACTAAACTTTAACGACAAGCACATAAAAATGTGGTGCAAAATTAACTTTTCACTACGGAAAAATTTATCGAATTATTCAAAGAAATTGTCCCTAAATGAAAGGCTGTGCGATGAATCTGAGACACCCCGTATGTCGATGATGGTTCAAAAAATCGTGCAATATCTCGCGCTGCGAGGAATTCGAACGTCGTTTATCAAACGTCACCGTCCGCTTATCAATGAGCAGTACCTTCTCTCGTCCCTTTTCACCCTGAACGTAGCCTGCAATTATGTTCTCATACTCGGGGAAAAATCCACGTCGATTCGCGTATTCTCGTTCGGTGCGCGTGCTCTATAAATAATGGCGATACACGCCTCGACATATCGGCCTTTTCGAGGTCGGGCGCGCGCGAGCCCGCGAGGCGATATCGCTGCACTCGAGGATGTTTCAATGCATCATCCGATGCACGTGGTGCACACGCGAATCGCCGGCGTCCCTTTCGTCGCAAGGCGGCGCGTGGGCGCCTGATGTTACAGTTCGCCGATAGGCGAATTAAGATTCCGCTATCGTATCGTAAAGTTCGCACACCGTTTTGTAACATGTATAACGTATAAGCTTCATATTCTCGCGCGAATATTCTTTACCAGGCTATCTTTTCGATATCCTTTCGATCGGCAACGTCCGAATTTAATTATGACTCGAGCGGCGCCCCACCGAGATTGTTTCGCGTGCGCTACGTTCACCGGATTGGCTTGATTGATAATTAAAATACCAGACGGCTCCTTGCGGAACGACCGACAATGGCCGCTGCTCTGCGGATCATAATTACATCAGAGTGACCGCCGCGGTATGATAATAGTCCCCACGATTTCGAGAACGCCCGACCGCCGTTGATTGATCGATCCCTTGGTTCACTAGCTCGCTGAAAAACGATCGATCCATCGATCGATCGGAGATTGATCACGCGTTGGGGGCTTATGTAAACGTCAGAGGATGGGTCCGTTTTGCAAGCGATTGCGAAGAGACCCATCCTGGTTCGAAGATTCGCGTCGAGAAGCGCGTCGGACGCCGACAGAGTGGCGACGTGCGTGATCTAAAAATGCGATAATCGTAAGTGCAACGCGATGAAGGTATGCGCGCATGCACACATGCACACATCATGTGGTGATCTAATTAAACTGATGGCCTCGATACCGAGAGGCTTTTACGACTCGTCGTTCTGATACGACAAAAACTCGCCCAAGAAACTCATAAAGTCGTAGACTTACGGGATTGCATTTCGTAATTTTATGGAAACGACGATGCTGGTTAGAGCAGAAATGACCACGTCGAGCGTTAATCGAGAAGAACACATCAATCGAGGCTACCACTTGCTACCATTAGCGCAGAATTAAACAGCGATAGACATTTAATGGTTCGCTTAAACCGGGAAAAACAGAGCAAAGATATGCGTTATAATTAGCCAATACTTTCCATGAGATTAAGATAAAAGATTTCTGTTAAATATCAAAGTAATTCTCCATTCTCGTCTTAAATTTATGCTCAATAATTATTCGGTGAAATTGTAATTAAACATGAGATTAAGAATTGAAAAATATGAAACTAATAATGATTTCCACTTAGCGACGTATTAACAAAATTAAAACTATAAGTCTCGCAGCGAAGCTGTACTCAATTTATCCGTTCATCTTAACCCTTATCTGAGAATGCAAATATTACGGTATGAGCAAGTGCATTCCTGTGCGCCTTCGTTAATGCAGCACTTAGGCCGCTCGTAGGAACGATTGGTAGATGGAGGAGGATTTTATCGTAGATCGATAGCGCGCAAAGACGAGAAAGGGGGCAGTTTGAAAGGTTTACGGCAACTTCTAAAGTTCAATAGCAACCGGAGCAGGCGAGATTTGCCGCCATTTATTTTATAGACGTGCTCCACTTGCCAACCGGCTGAAAGAGAGAGAAGGCCTGACCGATCCATTCACCAACAAAGACGGAAAAAATGCGAAAGTGTAGCTGAAACGGAAAAAACAGGGATAGTAAGAAATAAGGGAGAGAGAAAAAGAGAGAGAGAGAGAGAGAGAGAGAGGGGGGGGAGAAAGAGAAAGAGAGAGAGAGAGATATCAAGGTTTACGACGGTTTAGCTTTAGCAGTTTCTGCATGCCACCGCGCGGTGCAGAAACTGCCCGTTTCGAATGCAACGCGTGCGATTCACGCGACAAGTTTTACACAGCTCACTCCACTCCAAAAGTATGAATTGCTACATCTGGGTTCTAGGTCGCTGAAAGCGAGAGTACGATTCCTCGAGAATGACTTTCGCTGTTCGCTTATCGGACGCTTCCCGTAATGGCAAACGATTTGCAGAATGACGGAAAAGCGTTTTGCTTTCGAGATGAGAATGCTGAGAATAAAAGCACATAAAGATTTGTATAAACAGCATCATAAAATATGGTATATGATATGTTCTAAAGTATTGGAAAAAGAAAACAATTGTTAATAGATTAATTTAAGAAATATACAAATAAGAACAGCTTATCTACTATGTGTTAATTATAATAAATTTAGTTGCAAAATTCAATTTCTTTCATTAAAACAATTGAAATTTTATGATATTTACGAAATGGTCAATTGTATAGCTAACAGCAAAGATCATTTAAAGAGATAATTAAGGACGTTTAGTAGAGAAGAATTAAAAGCTAGAAAAGGAAGAAATGCTTCAGAAAGTTCCCAAGACACATTTTATTCGCTGTTGCATAATTCAATAATGATCAGGGAGAAGCATTGATGAAATAGAAATCGTAAATGCGTGGGATAGAATAAACAGCGAGAAACAGAATTAAATAATAAGGTACATAGACAAGAGGGAATTTTTGCAATGGTAAACGAACGCCCGCATTGATCCGTATCGCGCATTCATCGCGATTCGCCTGAGTCGTAACACGCCTCCGCTAAGTAAACGATTTATCTACGAGCGGTACCTGGTCCACCTTTAACATATATGTACGTAATACGTAATACACGAACGTACGCAGGCACACATAGCATATAACGAGCGTGAGAAAGTCGCTCGCAGTTACGCGAACGATGATTCGATTAAGCTTAATGACAGTGCGTGAATGCAATTCGCGTATCGCGAGTTTGCACGGCGATACTTCGCGCATTATTGATGCAAAACCGATCAAGATTTACTTTGCATCACTCGCGACTCGCGACGCGACGTGGGGCGCCGTCGGGCCCCTTGCTGGAACCCCCTTGAGGCAGTCGCGTCATCCTCCGTCATGGGACCGCGTTCTTGTTTCACGTCAATTTCTAGTAAACGCTCTCGCCGGGGCAAGAATCGCCTTGGGAAACGGCTTCTAATTTCAATCACCGTAATCCGCGGTCATTATGCACCATCGCGCGGTTACGGTCGGCTATCTTGCGATGATCTTACGACACGACATGATTAATCGAAACCAACGAACTACGAGAACGGAGGCGATTTTCAGGTGCGTTCTACAGATATCGATTTCAGAGTATTGTGTATCAAAATTATTTATCCTGCACTTGATTTGTAATAAGAAAGATCATTTTACTCAGGAGCAACTATAAAAAGTAATTAGAATAATTTCCAGTAAAAATGTAAATTAAACGT
>NW_020225591.1:0-1871 GCF_003070985.1 Temnothorax curvispinosus
CCCTACCGGAATATGCAACATATGATTTTGTTGCTTGTTTCTGACTACAATATAATAATTATATGTAATTATGTTGTATTTATAAATATTGTATTATCTGTAATTTTTATTCTACTAAACACGTACTTAGTCTTTGGAATAATAGTTACAGTTGCATAATATAATTATAATTACAACATAACTACATATAATTGTTTTATTGTATGTCATAAATATTAACTGTATCAAATTGTCTAGTATGTTTCTATATATGTTAATTATTGTTATATGTTAAAAATCATTTTTTTGTATTACGCGCGTGCGATGCAGTGTGACATTTTTACGGTTTTTGTTCGGTTCTATGAGGCTGCAATTTGATTCACGCTCACAGTGCTAAAAGCACCGCTCTATCTATAGATGGCGCATTCATCTACCGGCGAGTTATGGTTTCTGCCCACAGGAGGCGGAACTTGCCGCGCTGGTTGGTGCAGTATTCTTCTAGTAACAGTTAAGCGCTTTAGGTTAGGAGAAGTTAGTGGGAGTGAGACAAAGCACATCCCGAAGTACGAGAGTGGGGAGGCTGTCTTTTTCGATGGTCGCGGCGTAATTTTCCGTTAATGGCGGACGGATTTGATTCGTAACAGGCAAGAGCAGCGTTTTATTCCTTGCGTTATCAACCTTTTGTTACGAAGATCGCTGGCCATATCGTGCCCTACAGGGAAGCGGGTGCTTAAATTAAAAGAAGAGGAAGAGCAAGAGCGTTCTCCAGCACGCGCTTTGCAAGTTTTCTTGTCACTAAACAGGTAATCCTCTTGATCAGCATTTATACGATCCTGTAGAATGTATACATTCTTGATCGCATATGCCATAAATTTGACACTTGTCGATGTCTTTGCAAGTGCGATTATTATTTTGTAATTTATAACCCGGTTTACAGGTACACACACTTCCTTTAGGAGTTGTTTGGCATTCGTATCTCCTTACGTCGAAAGTGATAAAGCTTAGCTCATGGCAAACGCCACGGGTTCCATTGATTGGAATGACGCTTCCATGTTGGATGATAAAGGTATATATGTTATAATAATAATTGTATATTTGCATCGTTTCAATATTATATTTTTGACTTTTATGATGACTGATTATTATAAATAATCATCTTTGTTGTGTATAACATGTTGCTTCGGATTCTTAATGTTATGTTTCTATTGGGTTATATTTATGCAAAATCCTAATATAAATTACGTATTAAAGAAGTTTCGTGTACGGTCTATTAATCAGTTTACGTTTATTACTTTATTAATCGCATTTTTAGACGTTATTTTTGAGACTTAAAATACGTTATAATTCATGTCCAATATAGGCATAACATTTCGGAGACGACCGGGAAAAGCGGCATTGCAGCGCTCTCGCGCGAAGTGTAAACAGCGCAGAAAAGATCGTTTGCTTACTATGACAATTGCAGAGAATGAGAATCCTCAACAGCAGCGACAGGAACAACAACAGGGACAACAACAGGGACAACAACAGGGCAACAACAGGGGCAACAACAGCAGCTGCAACCGCAAAATGCGCAGATATTGGAGTTGATAAGAAACCAAATTCGAGAGGAGTTAGGACGAGGCCGATATATTTATGGTGGTCGCGGTCACGGACGCGATCGTGGTCGTGGTCGTGGTCGTGGTCGCGACCGCGGTCGCGGCCGCGGTATCGATCGTGGTCGCGGTCGTGGCCGTGGCCGTGGCCGTGGCCATGGCTATGGCTATGGCAACCATCAGATAATTATTTATCCGACAAATCTTTATTTATCTTAAACTATCTGTTTTTAATATTTTATAAATTTTATATTTTTATATATACTACATAACTTTAAATAAATTAATAAATTGTAATTG
>NW_020225592.1:0-3189 GCF_003070985.1 Temnothorax curvispinosus
TAATGTTTGGTAGGGGGTGCGCGTCGCCGATTGTTTTTTTGTTTAGTTCGCGATAATCAATCACCATGCGCCATCGCTTGTTACCTTTTGAATCGGGTTTTTTGGGCACAATCCACAAGGGAGAATTATATGGGGATGTCGATGTTTCAGTAACATCGTTTTCTAATAATTCTTTTACTTGCCTGTCAATTTCTTCCTTGTGCATTGGCGGGAAGCGGTATTGTTTCGTATTGATCGGGACGTTGTCCGTGGTGGGGATCTTATGCGTTATCACGTCGGTGTGATGCAGCTTATCGCTCGGTAGGCGGAACAGATCGCTATATTTTTCTACTAATTCGTGGACATGCTCTTTCTCTTCATCATTTAGATGATTTAATCGAAGTAATTCTTTTATTTGATCTACACGGGATTTGCCCAAAAATGTTGCCAGCATACGCTGCGCTTTTTTCTCGCTCCTGGTCGTTCTAGGCCCTAAGGTAGAACGCCCGGATGCGGTTGACTTTTGGTAAAGGGTGCTTTTATGACCCTTGTTAGAGGATGCAGAAGATGGGGAGGGGGGCCGGAGGTAGAGTATGCTTCTATCTCCTGAAGCTCGACCGTCGGTAGTGAAATTTCGATGTCCCGCTCGGCGGAGTTAAACGCCGATGTAGGCAATTCCGCCGCGATTTGTGACAACGGCATCTCCTAAGTAGATATCGTCGTGCACGTGTATTCGCGGTACGTATCCCGTCGCAATTTCCGGATTGCTTACTCGAAGTGGCAAGGTGGCGCGCGTTCTTGCCGGAATTAGAAAGTTTTTGTAAGTTAAGTTTGCATCAGTTTCCTGATTACCGGCCGCGGAAAGTTTGTGGTTTTCGCCCAAATTCGTCCCGGCTTCTTTGTCGCTGAATTCGGTGCTTGCCTCGGGGGCCTTGATTACGTGGTTTACGTTGAGCGCGGCACCCTTGATCGGCGAATTAGATGTGGAAAACGTCAAAGGCATTATCGACGCGGTGGGTTCAGTGGATATAATAGGTTTAGGAATTACCGTCGGTGCGGTGGATATAGTAGATTTAGGAGTTACCGTCGGTGCGGTGGATATAGTAGATTTAGGAGTTACCGTCGGTGCGGTGGATGTGGTAGATACCGTGGGCGCGTCTAGTTTTTTATTTTTTCTAGTCAACGGTATCGGGATTCCTTCCCACGTCAGGAGGTTTCGCGTGGCGTCTATCACGTAAGAATTCCGCAGAAAGTCTGATCCTAAGATGCCATCTTGCGAGATGGGAAAGTCATCGGTTACGATTTGAAATTCGACTCGGCGCCCCAAGAATTTCGTCTCTACCGCTCCGAGTGTGTTTATCTTACCGTCTGTTATCCCCGTGATTATTATGCCTGCGTTTGTTTCTATGTCTCCTAGAGAAGAGAGTTTATTTATTTTTACTACGTTCGGGGCGGCTCTTGTGTCTACCATAAACGTTGTTTCGCCCCTCAGCCCTTCTATCGCTAATCTTACGCTAGGTGCGTGTGACGATTTCGATGGATTTGTTATTGCGATTCGGGTGTTTCTTCGCTCGGTGCTTCTATTATTGTTCTCATCGGACGGATTTCTTTCGGTGTTCCCGCTCGAGGTTCGTCCGCGTTCCTCGAGAGGTAGGGGGAGTTTCTCTGGGTTCGCAAGGAGTTATTGTACTGTCGTTTACGGCATTCCTCTATTTTATGACCCCGGTTTTTACAATATCGGCAGATGTCGTCGCTTTTACCTGAGTCCGCGCGGGCCCTTTCTGTCTCTCGATACCGTGGTCTGTTTGCGTCGTTATCGTAAGTTCTCTCTGTCTCCCTATAACGCGGTGTACGGTCCTCGTATCGAGGTCTGCTCGGAGTGTAATGATTATTGTACGCTGTTCGGTATGCTGTTCCATTATACCGATCCCTGTTTGTTTCGTAGCGCTCGGGGGGGGGGGACCTCGCGGGCTTGTAGGCATTTCTTTCTAATCCACGTTCACCGTCATCCTTACGAGGGTTATTCAAACGCGTATTATCTAGCTCTTGTCTCTTCGCGAGGGTCTTAACGTGAGCGAATGCGGCGGGGAGATTGTAATGGTCTCTGCGATTGAGTTGAATTCGATAAGTGAGCGGGAGTCCTTCGCAAAAAGATCGCGCGGTTAGGGCGTCGATTT
Organism: Temnothorax curvispinosus; assembly: GCF_003070985.1. NCBI lineage: Eukaryota > Metazoa > Arthropoda > Insecta > Hymenoptera > Formicidae > Temnothorax > Temnothorax curvispinosus. The sequence continues at coordinate 2,157 of NW_020225592.1, forward strand.
CGGTCGTTGCGTGGTCGTCCAAGTATCCACGAGTACGCCTTTCCTCATCGAGGATGGCCGACCGGAGATCTTTTACTCGGGTTATGTAATCTAATATATACTCCCCTGATTTTAGATAAATAGTACTCAGTTCGCCGCGGTATTGATCTATCGTGCGCGGTACTCCGAAAGCGCCATTTAATAGGTCCGCGAGTTGCGTCACGTTTTCGCACACCTCGTCCTCCACCGCGGATATAGCCCTTCCGCGTAATTTGGTCAGGAGAAGGCGGGTTAGATTGCGTTCGGAAGACGGTGGGAGAATCTTTTTGGCGCGTTTGCAGGCACGTACAAATTGCGACAAGGGAATATTTTGTCCGTCAAAAGAAGGGACTGTGTCTAAGGCTTCTTTGAAGGATATACGCGGGCCATAATTTTCCGGAGTCGAGTCTCGCGGGGAACGGCTGCCCGCGCGCGACGCGTCGAAACGTGATTGTTGTCGCGAGGCAGATAGTCGATAATCTTCCATGCTCGGATAGCGGATTGTCCGAGATTGATTCGTCGAACCGTAAGCGTTGTCGCGAGGGAGAGAGTGCTTGCGCGGCATCCCGTGACTCGTTCGATTCAGTCTTAGTTTCCCGGAATTGTTTAGTCATCTCGGCTCGTTCCTGCTCCATGCCGATTCTAATTTTTTCTAATTCTTCCTTTTCTTTCTCGAGAACTTCTTGATCTCGCCTAACCCTTTCCTGTTCTTCGCGCAACCTTGCTTCTTCCGCCCTTTGTTTCTTTTTCTCTTTATGGAGTATTTCGAGGTCGTGCTCCATGTCGGCCCTACGTTTTGCGAGTTCCGCCACGCTCGGAGGCTCGGTGGACTTGGAACGAGTGTCTGGCATCGCGAATTTTCGTATCCCACCGCTGTCACCAGATTTGTGTTACGTCCCGATAGATCGCGGCCGCGAAGGGGGCGGTACTCGGATCGCTTATACGGGACTAGTCGCTTTTCGGGTTATCAAGCCAAGGGGCTCTATCCGGGGATACCTGCGACCGAGGTAATTCG
>NW_020225593.1:0-1244 GCF_003070985.1 Temnothorax curvispinosus
TATTAAATATTCAGAGAATTGTCATTACAAGTCGAACTAATGATAAAAGCTATTTTTATTTAAAAATTTTAAAGCTTTAATAGAAACTTGAAATAGTTCAGGAATGAATTAAATTATACGATTTTTAAAAATAAATTGCAATGGTTCTGCAGCGTTACATTTTCGCGTAATCAATATCAAAAGAAAAAAAGCTATAGAGCTGTATGTTTAAAATCGGCTTAAGTTGCGAGGGATTAACGAAAGCAAACCATGGAAAATCCTCGGCGCCCCTAAAACGCTCACGTAAATGCGGTCGACGATCTCGAGTCGCGAATGAGAATGCCGGGGGGACCGGTGAAACCTCGCATCGATATATCGTCCGTACAATGTCCAAGCATCCGTAGGACACCCGATATCGCACTTGCCGTGATTCTCCCGCCTCGTAATTCGAGGCGACCGGCGAACGTTTCCCTTCTAGACGTTACAAACGTCCGCTATGCCTAGTGTATTGATTAGAAGCGTGCATGATGATCGATGAATCACAAAAATTTTGTCTTTATAATACCTAATACGGTAATGGCGTATAATATAAGGTACATACTAACATGCTATATATGGATAATACTTTTTCCTAACGCGAGCATGAAATGGGTCGCTTTTCGCGCTTGTTTTGAGTGAGCAAAACGATCCATTTCCATTTCGCAATGATGACGTAAGCGTTGAAACATGGAGCCATTTCTCAACTAGTGGAGAAATGAAATTGTAAAACAAGCGCGAAAAGCGGCCTGTTTTACGCTCTTGTTAGGAAAAATAGTATGAACAACTCGTGGGAAGAGTGGTCGAGCCCAAATGAGTGTGATGGTCGCACTCACTTCGCTCGCTTCACTCGTGCGACCAACTTCACACTCATTCAGAATCGACCACTTTTCCCCACTAGTTGTACAATATACTATTTAAAAGCAATTTTTGAAATCAATCTTGAACATGTAATTTTCTCGAGTTTGCGAGGAAATATATAAAAAATTGCTATATTGCGTCAATCTCTTCAATTAGAAAATTAATTTAATATTAACTATAACAAAAATCCCGAAACATTAATTACTTGCAATGTCCGTATTAACTTCAAACTGATAGGTATATACATGATAACATCGTATTTGATATCAACTTCAATTAATCGCGCCTGTATTACGCAGGACCAACCGCTGCGAAACGATTGAGAATAAGAAATCCACTTGTCGAGGGATGCTATCTCTAGAGACAGC
>NW_020225594.1:0-7564 GCF_003070985.1 Temnothorax curvispinosus
TTTTACATAAATCGGAACTCCGAGATTTCAACTGGCGTCTCAACTCGTTACATTGTAATTTTTTTTAGTACCTTATAATTAATTTTTTTGCTTTTATATGGCAGAACTCTTTATAGAACTGTTATAGAACTATAGATCTCGCAAAATCTGATGAGATACAGTAGTGGAACTTGTGTAGGACAAAGTGAGACGCTGTGTGAACCTAGCGTCTCAGTTTGTACTGACGCGTTTTTTGGCTTTAAAAGCCAGAACTATTTGTTTAAACTAGCAGGAACTCTAGAACTATTGAAAAGGAAGTCAGAACTCTCAATAATTTGTGAGTTTCCGCAAAATGAGACGCTAGCTTCACACACACCTGCATGGAACAGTGGCGTTGGCGAACCCTACAATGACGAACCATCGAGAATCGCAATAGCGGACTGGAAATAAATGCTGAAACAAAAATCTTTTATTTACTTGACACAGCAAATTGGTTGTTCCTATAAAATAAGTATCTTATTAAATATAATACTCAGTGATCATTCGTTCCTTTTCTCAGCGATGCTCGAATAACCTAAAAATATTGATAATAATTAGTGTCAACTATGGAATCAATAATTTTATGATCACGTTTTTTACAATTTTTTATGTATGGAAATACTGAGCTATTAACGGTGTCACGACTAAATATCACGGACATAATATCCCGCGACAAAATATCCCGGTTTTATTATCCCTGCGATAAAACATCCCGCGACAATATATCCCATGACAAAATATCCCCTGGCAAAATATCCCATGGCAAAATATCCCATGGCAAAATATCCCCTGGCAAAATATCTCATGACAAAATATCCCAAGGATGCAGAAATAACGGTTACATACATAGATACACATTAATCATTAAAGTACAAATATAAATACACAAATAACGCAACAAAGTAACACATGATTTGTTCTCATGAACTGATGTGCGTGGATTGTATTGTGCGCGCCGTACCTGAGGTAGAGCGCCGAACGCCTCGATATCCCTATCCCGACATTCGGTTATAAACAATAATAACGAACGTGTACTGGTGAATATATGTCTGGATGTTACTTGCGATACGGTTGTCAGTCAGTTACATCTGTTAGGATTATGCGGTCAGGTGTGCGATGTCTTTGAAATTTGTATGTAGTCAGAAGGGAAAGCGACAATTAGTGCTTCATGGTTTTATTTATGGTATGCATCGTGAAAATACTGATGCTTGGGATGCGTGGAAAGTTCACGCATGTACTTTGAACGCACACTATGTGTCTAGTTAAATAATAGAGGAGCTCCTCGCAGGGGGGCAGAACCTACTGCTTCCACGCATACACTTTCCACGCGAAACGAGGTGCCACATGGGTTTACAACTTTCCACGTGTGGAAAGCCCACGCATGTACTTTGAAGGCACACTATGTGTCTAGTTTAATAATAGTGAAGCCCTCCGCAGGGGGGCGGAACCCACTGCCTCCACGCATACACTTTTCACGCGTGGAAAGTTTTAAACCCATGTGGTACCTCGTTTCGCGTGAATTGGGATATTTTGTCATGAAATATTTTGCCAGGGGATATTTTGTTATGGGATATTTTGCCAGGGGATATTTTGTCATGGGATATATTGTCGCGGGATGTTTTGTCGCAGGGATAATAAAACCGGGATATTTTGTCGCGGGATATTATGTACGAGATATTTAGTCGTATAGCCGCTATTAACTATTTTTCGTTAACTGTTACTTCGTAAATTTTCATCTTTTACAAGAAGTTGGAAATACATATATATTGGAGATATATAGACAATCAACACTATATGATCTTACCCTTCAGCTGCTTCAGTTAAATCCTTTTCCAATCGTAATGCGTCACGACAGCTCTCTTTGGCGATTTCTTCGATCTTTGTTCCAACAAATCGTTCATACCTCTTAGTCAACGTGTTATGCACACTTGGAATATTTAATTCTGATAGAATGGTATTTAGATGAGTCACACCAATTCCACAATCGAGTATAGCTAGACAAAAGTATTATATAAGTTGAAGACCTAATAATGCACCGACCGCCTCTCCATAGATTGTAGGTAATGTACTTTTACCAACAGCACTTTTTACATTTACAACGTATTGTCTGGAGCATGTATTGGTTCGGTAATGCCATTTCGAAGTGTGCACGGTATGTAGCAGTAAGCACACGTGGCATTTGATTGTAAAGATACTCACAAGACCAATTTTATCGAAATGACAGTGTCACGTCGCAGTCTCGGCACCACATTTCTTCGGCTAATTTTGCCACATCAACGATACGACGGCTTTTGGGGATACAATTTGAGAGATCTTCGTTTTGCACTTTTCGTCGCTTACATGCTATACTCAAATTTTTTTTCCACTTAATTTTTCGTTTCGTAAAAAACTGACCGTTTTTATCGCGGACACGAATAGCTGGCGTCGTCATATTTTTGCGCGTAACACGTAGTATACAACACGTCAACATGTGGTTAGCAGTCTTACCAATCTCAAAATATTGCAACGTTGCCACGTTTTGGTCGTAATTTTGATGCGATAAAAATTATAGTTATTTATACAATTAATGACCCAAAACTTACAGAAAATCATTTCTTATCATTATTATGATAGTTGAGAAACTTAGGACTATATTGCATCCAATTTTTTAGATTTTGACGTAGAACTACGTCTTTCTCCGCGGTAGGAGGGGTATCTACGGATGCAACGATGCAACGCGACGATGCAACGAAAACATGTCACACTTTGAACGTTTATATCTTCGAAACTAATAATCGTAGAATAATAAATGACATCTTATTTTAAAGCTTAAGAAGTCCCATTTATGATAAAACAAGACTGAACTTTCTATTTGTTACCGTTTCGATATAGTAGCGTTAGAAAGCATAGCTAAATTTCTTGTAGATGCAACGAAAACATGTCACACTTTGAACGTTTAGATCTTCGAAACTAATAATCGTAAAGTAATAATTGACATCTCATTTTAAAGCTCCAGAAGTCCCATTTATGATCAAACAAGAATGAACTCTCTATTTGTTACCGTTTCGATATAGTAGCGTTAGAAAATTTAGCTAAATTTCTTGTAGATGCAACGAAAACACGTCACACTTCGAAACTAATAATATAGAATTATATAGTGTTCGGGAAGCCGAACCTTCGGGTGCATTCGAAGAGCACGCTATTAGCACAATTATCGTCCAAAACTGTTCGAGGAAACGCTTTGTGGCGCTGTGATATACGATGATGACGTCACTGTAAAGGCAGCGTGACGTCATCACTCGTGCTATTTTCGCTATTATTTTCGAGGTGAGGCACGAAATACTATTGGCGCTTAAGCTGCGTTCGGGGAGCTTGCTATCGCTGTCGCGTTATTGACTCTTCGAACAAGGTTCATAGCGTTTGCGTTTATAGCGTTAATAGCGTCTCCCCGAATGCACTCTTCGTCTCGCGCGCCTGGCGAATGCGCACCCGGCCACCACGCGCTTATCAGGTGCCGCGATCGGCCGCGGCGCGTCGCCGGCTCGCACGCACTTACTCGTACTTAAAGTACGGTCATGCGGCAATTTAAGGCGAGCCGCACAAGGACCGTTATTCGAATCCTTCCGCTATACTCCACGAATTCGTGTCGAGGAAGCGTTGAGTGAGTCGAGATATTAATGTAACACAAGCGTCGAGTGAGATATCCTCTCTTCCGCTTAATCGCAATCAAGCGTCAAGCGACATCTCCTCCGCTTTATTGCAACCATCACGGATCACGGTGGAGACCGCTGCTCTCTCCAAACCGGAAGCCCCTTCCGGGCCCGGCCGTGTAGAAGTGGAGGCACCGAGCGGCTCCACCCCAGCAGCCACCAAGAGAAGGAGGTGTAGGACAAGGCCGAGGAACCGACGCAGGAGGAAGCCCCTCCTCAACCAGCCAGCGCCGCAGGAGTGGCGCGAGAAGAGGCCCGAGCCCCTCAAGCGACCAGTGCATGGCCCGCCAGCAACGCAGGAGCGTAGCAAGAAGAGGTCGGAGCCCTCCACGGGCCACACGCTGCTTCCGTGGAAGCTCATACCGCTAGAGCTCCCGGAGGTGCGTCTCACCAGGCCCGCCGGATTGCTGGCCAAACGAGATTGCCGCATTTCTCGATCACCGGCCCTCCAGTTGATCCGAGTAAAGCAAACCCGGACTACAGCTTGTCAAACAGTGTGCAAACGGGCCTTCCTGGCCCCTGAGTCGCCAGTTGATCCACCGGACCAGCCAACGGACCAGCTCCCCGTCACCCCGGTTCAAAACTTGACTTGAACAACAATGAGGCATCCACCAAGCCCCATAAAAATAAAGCCGTCCACAAACTGACTTTCTAAAAAATACCTTCAGTACTTATATTTTTTGATTAGGCGCCTTCAAGGCGCCGCCTAAGATAATACAACCACAATGTACATAGCGTAAATTGAAGAATTTATTATTTTGATTATTGTGTTGTTACCAAATCCTGTCTCGATAACTTAACGCCACCGCCCTGATTCCTATTGCGACTCCACTGTATCGAACATATAGAAAGTAGGGGTAAAATTTACCGGGGATTGCCATGATGTATATCATTTTTCATTTCCGATTTTTTGAAAACCGGTACCGAAATTTGTCTAATTTTTGAGAAATAATATGTAATATTATTAATGTAATATAATTTTTCGGAAAATATTTCTCGAAATATTACCAAAAGTATATGAAATAAGGGTAGAATTTTTTGGGAAGTGCCATGATGTGTATAATTTTTTGTTACCGATTTTCTGAAAACCGATTTTTTTTATTTTTTGGGAAATAATTTTATTTTGTAGGAAAATATTTATCGATTTTATATAAAATACCGATACCGATTTTTTTAAAACCGGTTGCGTAGTTTTCGATGCCAATGTGTTTCTTATGTTCTAAAACGTCGAAATATCGCATTAAAAAAAAATGCAAAAATGCTAATAATAAAGGGGTTACCGATTTCTGCTTTTTTTTGTTATATTTTTAAAAATAATAATTGTAGAGTAATAAATAAGTTGTCATTTGATAGTTTATATAGTCTTATTTTCTCTCTAAAGTTTATAAAGTCTCCAAAAGGGGTTACCGATTTTTTTTTGCAACGTTTTCCGCGAACTACTCATTTGTTAATAAACCGAATTTTAAAGAATTATATATGAAACAGGGGTAGAATTTTCCGGAAATGGCGGTGGTGGGGTTAGTTTTTCGATACCGATTTTTTTTAAACCGGTTGTGTAGTTTTTGATGCTCCTATTTTATATATAATTTTATAGGTTAATCAGTTTTTGAGTTATAGAAATTTTGGTAAGTTTGGCTGTTTTTTTAAACAGAAATCGGTAACCCCTTTATTATTAGCAATCCACTTTTTTTTTTATTCCGATATTTTGACGTTTTAGAACATAAGAAACACATTGGCATCAAAAACTAAAAAAATAAACGGGCACAGTAACAACTGTGCCGCAAACACGTAAAACTACGTCAACTGTCACTATTTTATGTTAAAGTATTCAGCAAAGGAAAGTAGACGTAGGGCTACGTTAACTGTCTTTCGCTAAATAATAGTGACAGTTGACGTAGCCCTACGTCTACTTTCCTTCGCTGAATACTTTAACATGAAATAGTGACAGTTGACGTAGTTTTTTATTACAGTTGTTTTGACAGTTGGTAACCGCGTGTAAGACACTTCGTTTTTAATTAATTACCTCTATCTGGGATTAGTTACATGGTGTTATTATACATTTCTGGAAACTAGAAGTTGCACGGAACAAGGTGATACCAATTATACATTTATTAATACATTTTTTTTTTTTTTTTTTTTTAAAGATTATTTTGACTCACTGCAACGCTGTAGCTACCTTAAGAGGATCCTGCAGCCGTATGATTTACCGACATTATCGTTTTTAGATCTTTTAATTGGGTTTATAGAATTGCAAAAATTTTTTACAAAATTAAAATCCGCACAAAAATCTAAGGTAACAATTAACGCGATTTTATATCAAAAACACCAAAAAATTAAAATATTACTTATTTAGACACATACAACTGTCACCTGACGACAATATTTGCTTAAAAAAAAATTCTACAGTTTATACATACATAATGTTTATCATCCTTCCTTGGGAAAACATGTAGGAATTATATCGTGCAAGTAGAAGTAAGATTCAATGCGTACAAAAAAAGATCCATCGAAAGTTTATTTTAGTAATGCAAATACGGATGCAGAATGACAAGAAGAGCAGCAACAGTAGTTGCCGGATCTTGCGAGAGATAGCGAGCAATCGAACAAGGACAGATGTCATTTCGTTAGACAAAGACAGATATAGGGAAAACAAAATTAAGAAGGTTGACATTATCGACATCGAGGAAGTTCGCCTGTCACTGCAGGATCCCCTTTTAAGATTGAGAATCATAGGAAAACTTTATAATTTAATGTTTTCTTACGATTATACTTAAGATTTATTGAAATTATTTTAAAGCTATTTTTCCATTCTTTTAAACCTGAATGCTATTTTAAATTCAGTTTTTAAAATCTTTAGTTTTCGAAGATTATTTCAAAGTCAATTTTAAAATATTTTAAAATTTCTTCACACTTTATATTACCTAAAAATTTCTTAAGTAAATTTTTATATTTTAAAGATTACTTTTTTTTAAAAAAACCTTAACTTCATTTAAAGTAAATTTTTCCAAGGTTAGCAAATTTATAGCAAAATTACAAGATATTGATTAATTATAATATTAATTAATATTACTTGCAATTATTTTTATATTTATACACAAAGTTCCTTATCGTTTATAAATAAATATTTTAGTTATTAATTAATATTTAGCTTAATAATTAATTTAGCTTAATAATTATACATTTTTTGATGCGCAAACATTGAGCTATTACTTCCTTGATCATTTTATTTTATAGGTTCTCTTTCACGAGATGCTTTTAATACTCTCGGTGAGTCGTTGATGCGATTGGATCTCAGCGATAATGAATTGTCTCACATGGAAGATAGTGCTCTTTCCGACGTTCAACACTTGCTGTTTTTGAATATATCTCATAATTCCCTTAGCCGCTTCAACAGTGACGTCTTCAAAGGCAAGATTATTTTATTTTTATTCCATGGTTTTAAATTATTCGCAAATTTTTTTCCTATATACTAAACATTTCTTATTAAAAAGTTAATATTTATTTTGCTAACATTCTCTTGAATCTTCATTATTTTATAATTTGAATAAACTTTAGCAAAAATTAAAATATCAAAGGTGCCTAAATAGGAAATTGTTATAAGTGTAGTTTTAAATGAACACTTAATATTGTTATAAGTCTTTTATTAAAGTATCCGTAGTCTATACTATTACAATGCGACTCTCGTAGGACCACACGACACGACTATTCGAGTGTTCCCAAAACTCTCCCTCTGCGCCGCCTGGGGGCTTCCGCTGTCCCTACACCAATCTAAGACTATGCACAACCATGACATCTCCCCCTTTTTACTTTTTTTTATTTTTATTTTTATTTTTATTTTTATTTTTATTTTTATTTTT
>NW_020225595.1:0-10119 GCF_003070985.1 Temnothorax curvispinosus
AGGAGATCGGTGATGTAACCCCGCTGATTCATTGTCACTCGATTATCCTTCTGACTGAACTTTATCCCTAAACAGTAATTGATAGGTCCAAGATCTTTGATGTCGAATCGGCAGGAAAGCGATCTTCCGAGTTCCGTAATCGACCTGGAGTTCCTGGATGCGATGATGACGTCGTCCACATAAACCGCGATCAGGACGATGTCTTCCTCTTGTCCTATATAGTACAAACACGAATCACCGTTACAGGGTGAAGTTCCGAAATCAATCAGGGCTTCGTGTAATTTTTCATGCCACTGTCTTCCGGCTTGGCGTAACCCGTAGAGAGATTTCATGAGTAGGCATACTTTGTCCCCCTGATCCAATTCGATAAGCATGCGTTCCGCCTTCAATCTGATGTCCGGGTCCTTCTCACTCCTCACTATGGCTACCAGGATGTCTCTTAGTTGCTTAGGGAGCTCCATCAATATCTCTTCCGGCAGCTCACCGTTAAGGTATGCAGTAGTTACGTCGAATTGGTTCATCGTCATCCCGTGTCGGGCAGCCAGTGCAGCAATCAAACGAATTGTACTCAGGCGGGCGACTAGGACGAACGTCTCCGTGAAATGTATCTCTGGTTTTTGAGAGAATCCCTGAGCCACGAGACGAGCTTTTCTACGCTCCAGGTTGCCGTCAGATCCAAATTTGTTGCGTAATACAATTCTGCTGCCTATGATTTGAGCACCTTTGGGACGATCCACCAATTCCCAAGTATCGTTCTTAATAATTGAACAAATCTCTTGAATCATAGCGTCGAACCACTCCTCCGAATTAGGACCTGCTAGTGCTAGTCTCATCGGTATTTCGGATAGAAAAACCTGTTCGGACGGATTAGATTCTGCGTACTGTACAACTTCATTGTACTGTTTCCGCGGGCGGCCGGGTTGTCCCGTCCTGATGATTCTTGGTCTTCCTGGTCCTCGTCTGGCGACAGGTTCACCGTCCACAGGGGGGTCTTTGTCGGCGTCGTCATCCGCGTACTCGTCTTCCACGCAAACTTGATTGCCGTTAGAGGGCTCCATATTTACCTCTATAAAATCCTGTTCCCGTCCGTCTTCCTTAGCTATGGCGTCCTGTTCACAATCTTCCGGAGAGAAATCCTGATACTCTCCGATCTTCGGAGGTGTGTAACTGGAAAACTTGACGTCACGAGATACGACGACGACTTTTTCCTCGGGTAGCCAAACTCTATACCCCTTTGACTCTTCCGAAAATCCAACCAGGATGCCCTCTTTGCACCGTGGTGCGAGCTTGTTCTTGCCCGGTTTTCCGTTGAGGCAGTGAACTCGACAGCCGAATTCGCGCAAGTAACCGACATCGAGAACTTGTCCGCTTTATTTTTTATATGGCGTCTTCCCGTTTAAACTTTTCGAGGGACAGCGGTTTCTGATATGATTTGCTGTTTTAACCGCTTCAGCCCAGAAGCACGGCGGAAGTCCCGCTTGGATGAGAGGACATCGCGCCGTATCGAGCAGACTGCGGTTCTTGCGCTCAGCAACGCCATTTTGTTGCGGATTGTATGGAACAGTTAGCCGCCTCGTGATTCCGTGTGACTTCAAGAAATCTTCGAACTCGTTGCTCAGATATTCCCGGCTGTTGTCTGTCTGCAAACACTTGACGTTACATCCCTTTTGATTTTGAACGAGGGTGACATACTCTCTAGTGGCCTTTAAAACCTCGTTTTTCGTTTTTAGGAATTTTACTTCACACCAGCGCGAGTAGTCATCGATATATTCCACGAAATATCTTGCGCCGCTCATGGATGCGACACGCATGGGTCCGCATACGTCCGAGTGTATCAGGTCCAGCATGCAAGATTCCCGCGTTGACCTCTTTGGGAAAGGATTTCGATGCATCTTGCCTTTCAGACATGTGTCACATTCGGGGTCGTCTCCCAAGTCTCTGCGTGTTAATCCGAGGACAGTTCCCTTGCGTTCTGCTTCGCGAAGATCCGAAATATTCAAGTGTCCGAGTCATCTGTGCCATGAAACGTTCGTGGTAATCGCCGAAGAAACTTCAGATTCGGTCGCGACACGAGCGGATTCTTCGCATTCTCGTATGAAATAAAGACCGTCGATCTTATCAGCGACCAGCTTTTTATCTCCGTTGCGGTCTAACACCGAAGCGCCGTCCTTTTCAAAAACGACCTTGAATCCTTGCTCTGTAATTCTTCCGAAAGACAATAAATTGGAACGCAGATCTGGAACATGCAAAGTATTCTTTAACAATACGCTTTTAACCAAACCGAAAACCTTGGTCTCGAATCCGGCCGTGCCCTCGGCGACGATTTCGGTTGATTCGTCGTTCGCGAGGTTGATTTTTCCGCGTTTCGAAAAGTCAGCGTCGGAGAAAAACGCAATGTTATTGCACAGGTGCGATGTCGCGCCGCTGTCGATACACCACATCCGCGCACGTCCCGCGGATCTCGCGAGCAAAGCTTCGCTGGCACACAACGACACTGGTTCGCTCGTTTTCGCGGGTTCGTTATCTGTGGCATTTTTATTACGGCACTCTGCGGTTTTGTGTCCGAACAGCTTGCACTTATTGCACCGAATTCTCTTCTTCTTCGATTGAGACTTATCTTGATCGGCCTTCGCGCCCTGATTCTTCCGCGGCTGAGTTTTCTTGTTCACGTACATCACACTTGATCCAGACGGCTGCTCGCTCCGATGGGCGTCGTGCTCTTCGATAATTTTTATACGTAGAACGTCGGGATCGAATAACTCATCACGCGACTCGATTGCGACACGAAAGTTCTCGTAGCTCGGAGGCAAGCTATACAATAACGCGATCGCGAGCACTTCGGGATTCACGTCGACTTCCATGTCTCTCAATTTATCGACAGCGTCGAAGAACTTAGCTACATGCTCACGCACATCGCCGCCTTCTTCCATCCTGTGCAGCATGAGTTGCTTCAAGAGAGTTGCCTTTCTCGCTGGTCCCTTGGATTGATATATCGTCTCTAACTTGCGCCAAACATCCCTCGACGTATTGCATCCCTTTATCTGCTTCAATTCCGTAGCGCTGATGGACAGGACGATGTCGGATTTCGCCTTGCTGTCGCCTTTTATCCAGGCTGCGATTGCGGCTGTTCTTTCGGCGTTACCAGCGATGATTTCAGGCTTGACGTTAGTCCCGTTCACGTAATCCCACTCGTCGTTTCTAATTAACAATGCCTCCATGTGTATCTTCCACGTATCGAAATTTTCGCGGTTAAGCGGCTCAAATCGCGAAACGTGAGTAGGGTTAATCATTGTTTTACGGATCGATGCAGTAACTCGATATTATGCGATAAGGAACGGTGGCAAATATGGCCGTCTTGCTTTCTACTTTCACTACGCGTATCACTGCGCGCACATCTGGGCCCATAACCTGTTAGGAGGTGACGAGGAATTAGGGCAGCGACGCGAAAAGAGAATGCACGAACACGACAACAATATACAGTCAGAATATCAATATATATTTCAGATACACAAGTAATCACCGTACGTCGTGAACGAAGGCAAAAGACATGTACGTTCCGTTACGATCGAGAGACGCGAGAGAGTGGGGAGAGTAAGTGAGGCGCGAGCGTTGTGTCCGGAACGACACTGTCGGTAACGTCCGGATAACCGAGATCGCAGCGCGCGCTGTTAGGGTAACAGCGGAGATCGTTCTATCCAACATTTCTTTTTTTCTTGTATTTTATACAGCTTTAATTTCTGTATGACATTTCTTTGTATAAATATACATACTTTTTGATTGATAAACAGCTAAGCATTGAATTGTAAGTCGGTGACGAATATATAATTTCAGTACAGTTTACATCAATAGTTGTTTGTGTAGCTTCCTCATCTAAATCGCGAGATCAGGCTTCTGCGCGAGCTTGTACTTTTAACACCCAGTAAAAGATATTTTACTAATATTTCACAACTCTTGGGTACGAATAATAAAAGATGAATAAGAGGCATGGTTACAATTAGGTAGTCAAATCAACTTCTGCACATGGTGCACTTAAATAAAAATAGAAATTGTTGCAGTGTTTTCCAGATTGTAACTATTGTCCAAGATGATAGATGTATAGTTAGAGTTTCATTATATTTATTGAAACTACTTTAAGAGTATTAATATTCATTTTAATAAAATATTATTAATGAGACATTTTTGCGAGATCATTGAAAAATCTTGAATTAGATTGTTTTAAGATAAATGGTTTATGTTATATAGTTATGTTATTTGTATAATTGCTTATACAAGCTTTAGGATTTAATATAATCATGACATTGATAAACAAACTTGCAACAAAACTAGTTGTGTTTTATTTTATATGATTGTCTTAACTGTTATATAAATCTTACAAAAATTAAAGGAACACTAAATTTATCTTTAAAAATAAGCAAAATTCAAGCAGCTGTAACTTTGTTAAAAATGAACAAAATTTAAATTTAAAAAAAGGATTTTAAAGCTTAAAATTTCTACTTTTGAAAGGTTGCTATTATTTTTTAGTTTCTGTGAGTTTGGTAATTTTTACATATAGAAAACTACGAACTGGACAAAATAGAAAGTTTTTTTCTCACTTTGTGGGCCTGTCATGTGCACAAAAAAAATCTGCGAAAATTTTCGACTTTCTAACGTGAAAGCTTGAAGTCCTTGCAAAATCTTTTTTTAAAAATGTTTTTATGATTTTTTGTTACTAATTTATCGCGGATTGAATAAGAAATGAGCATTTTGACTTTGATTGCTTATAACTCCCTTAGAAATCATCGTATCACAATTCAAAAAACAGATTCTTAAAGCTGAAAATTTGCTCTATTAGACGGTATAAATGCCAAATTTTTTTAAATAACATGTAGATATAATACAAATTGATGAAAATGTAAAAATTAGTAATTTTTTCTTTTTCATTTTGACCCAGAAAACAATTGTACAGAACAACAACGCAGAAACGTAAAAACATTTTTAAAAGAAGAGGCTTTTCCTTTGCAAGGAAAACTTCAAGCTTTCATATTAGGAAGTTGAAAATTTTCGTAGATTTTTTTTTTGCACGTAACAGGCCCACAAAGTGAGAGAAAAATTTTCTATTTTGTCCAGCTCGTACTTTTCTATATGCAAAAGTTATCAAACACATAGAAACTAAAAAATAATAGTAGTAGGGAGGCAACAAATACTTTTACACTCAGGGATCTCGCTTACGGTTACGCGGCGTCGGGGGGGGCTTCGCTGCCGCGGGGGGAGCGCCGTAAGCGGTGGGCGCGGGGGACGAGGGACGGTGTAAAGGGTCATCGGAGGGGGGGCTATGCGGGGGGAAGCGAAAACTTGGCGAGAAGGGGTGCGCGACGCGAGGGGAACATTTGACGGAAGGTTGGGTGCGGCAGGGCCGCCAACGGGGGTTCGGCGCGGGGCAGGGCCGCCAACGGGGGCTTGTAGCGGGGATTTGGGCATTTTCCGAGAGGGCGCTCGGAGCGGCGCTCGCGCCGTTACCGACGGCGGTTTTGGAGAATCGCGGGCCGATATTTTTCGTTTGTTTTTATTTTTTTCTTTTCTTTTCATCGTCGTCGGTCGCGCGCGCGTTCGGGCGCGTCCGAACTCGTTCGAACTCGTTCGAGGTCGCTCGTCTGGACGTTTCGGGGAGGGGGGAAGAACGACGCGTTCTAGACGGTTCGTGGCGGGGGGGGGGGTGTCGCGCGCCCGTCGTCGTCGTTTTGTTTTGTTTTTGTTTTTTAACTCTTGGTCCGAAGGTCGTTTCGATCTGCGTCGCGACGGGCAGCACGTGGTTTTCCCGACTCATCGGGATCGATGGAGATGACTCATCGTCTAGTCGTTCGATCGACGCGTGACAATTTTTTTTTTCGACGCGCGTTCGAACTCGGCGTCGCGGTCGCTCTCGTCGTTTCCTAATTTGGTCTCGTCTCGCGGTTTTCCTCCTTTTGTCTTGCGGTTTTCCCGCCCATCCCCGACGCGACGCGTCGAGAGAGAACGAGCGAGACGACTCGTCTCTTCGTTCGCGACAATTTTTTCATTCACTTCGCGTTCGACCCGTGATTCGCGATTCGCGATAATTTATGTAACGCGCGTTTGAATTCGGCGTCGCGATCGCTTTTGGTCTCGTCTCGCGGTTTTCCTCCTTTTGTCTCGCGGTTTTCCCGCCCATCCCCGACGCGACGCGCCGAGAGAACGAGTGAGACGACTCGTCTCTTCGTTCGCGACAATTTTTCATTCACCTCGCGTTCGACCTGTGATTCGCGATTCGCGATAATTTATGTAACGCGCGTTCGAATTCGGCGTCGCGGTCGCTCTTGTCGTTTCTTCCTTTTGTTTTTTATTTTTTTTGTCGGAGGATGTCGGCGAGCGGTTGTTGTCATTCCAGGAAAATCGCGTCCGGCAGGGGTACGTCTTCCGTTGAGACGACGAACGGAGAAGTATAAATTGAACGGGCGCGCGAACGGCGCGGCAAACGGTTTTTTTTCTACGAGGATTCTAGAGCGCGGTCGAGAGTTAATATATTTGTAAAGAAAATACGGTATGGGAACGGACGGACGCTATTGCTCGTCGATGGTGCGTTTGCTTCGCGGCAGAGAAGTCGGATTTCGAAACGTACTCGCTGGCGCTGACACGTGGTGTCCCAAGCATTCTAGATCGCATATCAGTAAAAACGAACGCAGGTGGAGTCCCAAGAATTTCAAATTGCATATCGGTAGAACCGAACACATTTGGAGGGCTTTGGACTCATACGTTAAAACATGTTGGTGTATGGTTCGCGGCAGCGTCCGTAACGTTTACAACGAAGTATTGACGCACGAGTTCTGTGAACAGTGTGGAGGAAATTGTAAAATAGGTTTGTGGGATACTTATGATTACACCGAAACATTAATGTGGGAGGATTCAAGATGGAGATTTTTTTACTTTGATATAGACGTCAGCGGTGCGAATGTAGCGTTGGCGATACGTCCCAGCCGGAACGCCGACGTTTATAGACGTCCAATTGATATCTTATAGAGACTGATTCGATATCTATCGACATCTATAAACGTTGAAAAGACGCTAGCATTCCCGGCTGGGGTACTCGCGAATAAACGATCGCCGTTATCCGTCGTCCGAGGAATCGGACAACGAATTGCGCTGTCGCGAGCCCATGCCTAAGTTTTCGTCCGATTCGGACGACGAATGGGCGAGAGTCGAAACACCGTTGTCGAGTGCGCGCGCGTCGGTGGCGAAGGAGGACGCGCGATGGAATCTGGCTACCCATCATCTGCGTAGGGAAATCGGAGCGCGAATCTATCGCGAGCGAAAGTGGATAGAGACGACGGTGGCGAACTCCGTCAGGGCAAACGATTATATGCGTCGCCTGCCGCTCAAGTATTATGTCTATCACGAGTCGGTGTACGGAAGACAGAGCAGGATATATCGGGTTCAAACCGGCTGGTCTCGTCATCTTTTCGACCGAGTGAAGTTCAACGTTCCCGAGGGTGAACCTTTCTGGACGCGATGCGGAAAGAGTGCGACGAGTTGCTCGCCGCGGACGTCCGCGACGCGGACGGTTACCGCGCGTGGAGACGGCGATGCGACGAGTGTCTCCGACTCCTGCGGGAGCAGTGTCGAGTCAAACGCTCCGGGAAGCGAGGAAACACGGGAGCCGTGAGCGCTCTGGTGGCTCTGATAGCGCGATTGGAAGGTTCGAGGGAGGATCTGCGTCGACGATTCGAACGCGCCGTTGGTGCCGGCTTGGACGGAGGGGAAGGTGGTAGCGGCGGCAGCAGCGACAGAGGTTTTTCGTGGATCGAGATCGACGCGGCGTTCCAACGTCGCGTGCTGACCGGCGCCGTGACAAACTCGACGTACATCGAGCCCGCGCGATTTCTCGACGACGCGAAGGGCACCGTGCTCGAAAAGGTGCGGGATAATATGACCGAACACGGGTGTTTGAAGGTCAACGTCATATTCAACGGGGAATTCGTAGCGGACGTTAAGACCGACGTGAAGAGTATCGCTACGCGGAACGAACAGCTTCTCCCAGGGTCCGATCTGAGCGAGTGGTACGATAGGCACGTGCGCGACGCGATTTTAACGCGGTTGGAAGAATTTCAGGAACGCGACAGCGGATGGGCGTTGTCGCGAATATTGAACCTAATCGTGAACGTGAACAAGTGTAATCCCATGCGCGTGAGATGTTGGATGAAAATACTGCTGGGTATAAGACGTAAAAAGGCGGTGGTCAACGTGCCGTCGGAGAACGACACGTGTTTCGCGCGCGCGGTGGTTGCGGCTCTGTACCCCGCCACGCGCAACGCGGAACGATGCGGCTCGTATCCCGATTACGCGACGGTGCTGAATCTCGACGGGATCGATTTTCCCATAGATCTAAAAAAGATCGGAAAATTCGAACGTCAGAACGACGTATCGATCAACGTGTTTACAACTCGGGAAGCAATTGAAAAAAAAGCTAAGCTCGGCCGGGGCGCCGACCACAACTCGATCGTGCCTCTGCGGTTGACCGACGATAAGCGGGACAGGCACGTAAATCTGCTGTATCTGCGCGATACGCTGCGCGGCGTCAACAGGGGCCATTTCGCCTGGATAAAGAATCTGTCGCGATTGGTGAATTCGCAATTGACCGCAAAACGGTGCGCGAAGCACGTTTGCGATCGGTAGGTAAAAGAAAAAAATAAAAAAAAAACGCGAGGAACAAGGAAAAGACGAGGCGTTATTTTCTTTTTACATACGCACAGTAATCGCTCGCACGTTATTTTTCGCAGATGTCTACACTATTTCTATACGCGCGACAAGTTGGCCGCCCACAGTGTCGACTGCGGCCGAATGAACGACTGCGCCGTCGTTCTCCCGAACGAGAGCGACAAGTGGCTGTCTTTCGACAATTACGACAGAAAGGAGCGACTTCCCTTCGTAGTGTACGCGGATCTGGAGTGTCTTTTCGAGCGACGGGAGAGGGAGAACGTCGAGGGAGGCCCGAGAACGGAAAGATACGCTTATCAGCGTCACGTACCGTTCAGCGTGGGCTACTATCTGTGCTGCACCTACGACGATACCGCGTCCGCGTACAGATATCGTCGCGGCGAGGATTGCGTTTCGTGGTTCGTGAACGAGCTTCGCGTTCTCGCGCGTCGCGTTAAGAATAAATTTTCCACCAATGTAGCGATGGTGGAACTCACGGAGGACGAGAAAAGCGAATTTTTGCTCGCGACTCAACCGGAGAACAATCGCGTGCGGGATCACTGTCACCTAACCGGACGTTACAGAGGCGCATTTTCGTTGCAATCTGAATTATAGAAACGTTTACGTGATTCCCGTGTTCTTTCACAATTTGTCGGGTTACGACGCGCACTTCGTCGTCGAGAAAATCGCGAACGATTTCGAGAGCGGGGTCGATCTGCTGCCACTCACGAAGGAAAGCTACATATCTTTCTCGAAGACCGTTAAGGAGACACAGACGGACGGAAAATGGGATTTGTACGTGAAACTTCGATTCGTGGACTCGTATAAATTTTTAGCGGCGAGTATCGAAACCCTGGCGTCCTATCTGAACAGGGACAAGCTGAGAATCACGCGTTCGGAGTACGCGGATTTGAGCGCGGAGGATCTCGATCTGCTCACTCGCAAGGGTGTGTTTCCGTACGAGTACGTCGACGGCGCGGACAAATTGCGGGATACCGAGCTTCCGCCGCGCGAGGCCTTTTACAGCTCCCTGACCGACGAGACCGCGAGCGAGAGCGACTACGAGCACGCGACGAGGGTCTGGCGACGTTTTCGCGTGCGAGATCTCGGCGAGTACAGCGATCTGTATCTCAAGACCGACGTGCTTCTTCTGGCGGATATATTTGAAAATTTTCGGAACGCGTGTTCGGCGAGTTACGGGCTCGATCCCGCGCATTACTACACGTTGCCGGGGTACACGTGGGACTCCATGCTGAGGTACACAGGCGTGCGTTTCGAGCTGCTCACCGACATCGACATGGTGCTGTTCGTGGAACGCGGAATACGCGGCGGCCTCTGTCAATGTTCGCTCAGGTACGCGCGAGCCAATAACAGGCACGTACCGACGCACGACTCGTCCCAGCCCACTACGTATCTCATGTATTACGACGTGAA
>NW_020225596.1:0-3133 GCF_003070985.1 Temnothorax curvispinosus
TCGGTCACGTGCAAATTCCTCGTTGGAACGGCCTCGGGCCTGATGCCAAACGTTCCGAAATACACGGTTTCGCGGACGCTTCGAATCATGCTTACGCCGCCGTTGTCTATATAAAGGTAGTGTCTTCGTCGGGCAAAGTCACGATATCGCTGCTTGTTGGTAAATCTAAGGTCGCTCCTTTGAAAACAATAAGCATACCTCGACTCGAATTATGTGCGGCCTTGCTTCTAGCGCGACTTATTGATTTTTTTCGAGCGTTAAACGGTTATCAAAATCTTCCGTATTATTGTTGGACGGATTCCAACATCGTGCTTGCTTGGATCGCTCAAGATCCTTCGCGCTGGAAGACGTTCGTCGCCAATCGCGTTACTCAAATTCAAGCTCTCGTTCCGCGTGCCTCATGGCGACACGTCTCAACTAACGATAATCCTGCGGATTGCGCGTCGCGCGGCATTTTCGGCGATGAAATTCTAAATCATGAACTATGGTGGCACGGCCCTTCCTGGCTCACTCTCAATTCCGACGAATGGCCGATCGGCGACACGCGTCTTCCCGAAAGCGCTCCCCTCGAGGAGAAAACTATCGTTTTGCAATGTCACGCCCCCGGTCAATGGGATCTCGCTACGAAATACTCCTCATGGCCTCGGTTGATTCGCGTCACCGCGTATATAATTAGGTTTACCCGTTTCTGTCGTCGCGATCGACCTTCCGACTCGCTCAACCTCGCGCTGACCGCCTCTCCTCCCTCGAAAAGTATCTCGCTTTCCGCGCTCAAATGTAATCGAGCTAAAACCTTTTGGTTTAAACAAATTCAAGCCGATCTGTTTTCGAGCGAAATCAAAACGTTGTCACGAAATCAAAACCTATCGACTAAAAGCTCGATTCTCTCTCTTCGACCGTTTTTAGATCAAGACGGAGTTCTACGCGTAGGTGGGCGCCTCGGCAACGCTCCCTTACCATTTCCCGTACGTCATCCTATCTTATTATCTTCGCATCCCCTTGTCAAGCTCCTCGTAAATCAAGCTCACTTACGAGCCTTGCATGCGGGACCTCAGCTCACTTTGAATATTCTCCGTCGCGACTTCTGGATCATTCGCGCGCGCAACATAGTCAAAGCGGTTATACATAATTGCGTTACATGCACGCGCGAGCGAGCGGCAGTTCCTACTCAAATCATGGGCAATCTGCCCGAGCCACGCGTAACCTCGACAATTCGCAATTTTCTGCACTGCGGTGTGGATTATGCGGGACCAGTTCTTATTCGCGCTTCCTCCGGTCGCGGTATTACCTCCCGCAAGGCGTACATAGCCTTATTTGTTTGTCTCGCGACGAAGGCCATCCACCTAGAATTGGTTGGAGATTACTCCACTCCCGCGTTTCTAAACGCTTATTCCCGGTTCTGCGCTCGTCGCGGTCTTCCGCAATGTATGTATTCCGATAACGGAACTACCTTCGTCGGGGCAGACCGAGAAATGCATCGAGCGTACAAATCCGCCGTTCAAAACCCAAATTTTCTAAATTTAGCTGCGTCAGATAACATTACGTGGAATTTCCTCTCCCCTTCAGCCCCGCATTTCGGCGGGCTATGGCAGGCGGGCGTGCGGAGTGTCAAAACTCATTTGCGTCGCGTCTTAGGGACTCACACTTTAACCTTCGAAGAATTCTTGACCTTATTGTGTAGAATTGAAGCGTGTCTGAATTCTCGACCGATCGCTCCTCTCGCCGACACCCTCGATGACTACAAATGTCTCACCCCCGGTCATTTTTTGGTCGGATCCGCTCTCACGGTCAACCCGGAACCATCTTTGCTCGATCTAAACGAGAATCGTTTGTCGCGATGGCAATTAGTCCGACACATTACCGAAAAATTCTGGAAAATGTGGAGTAACGACTACGTGAACACTCTACAACAACGAGCAAAATGACGAACGGTCAAACCGCCGATCAGTCTCGGACAACTCGTCCTCTTGCGCAATCCCACGTTGCCCCCGTGCAAATGGGAGCTCGGCCGCATAACCCAATGCCATCCCGGGCCCGACGGTTTCACGCGCGTAGTGACCGTGAAAACGGCCACTTCCGAATACCAAAAGCCAATCGTAAAACTATGCGTTTTACCGGTCAACAGCGAGGCGACGAGCAATTAATCATACTTCTTGCGTCAATGCGAGACGCGCGTGAGATCTAAGTATTATATTCTAAGCTAGTTTAAGCAATTCGTCTATGTTATTCCACGGCGGGCGGCGTTGCCCCTTTAATTTTCTGTATGTCTCTGTAAACCTCTCATGCTGATGTTTTGTGTTTTTCTATTATCACGCATTATTTCGAAACTATTGTTCCGAGGCGGGCGGTATGTTCGAGATCCGTCGAACTGTTCTACGCGAAACATCGGCTCGAAAACATTATTATATTTAACATCGAGAAATACCGATGTTTATGTTGTTCGAGCTCTGTCGAACAGGTCGAACTTGTGCGAAATATACGTTCCCCGCGATCCCCGCGCCCTCGAAGCCCATCGATCGCGATCACGCGTTACGAGAGTGCTCCCTTATTTTCGAAGCACGGAAACGGCTGTTGTGACGCGTGATGTGACCATACGGACGAATAGCGACTCAGCTCTCATCGCGCGTTCGTTCCTGAAAAACAACCCTCTTGAGTAAACGGCGAATTCGCTCGCCGGACAGTCAGTCGTTGCTAAGGATTCCTAGCCTCAAGTCGTGAGCTAGAATTCATAGCCAAAAGTCGTCGCGTATCAATCCTCGTCTAAAGACAGCACGGCTCTCTCCCTCTTAAATCGCTGCTTGAATCGCTACTCGCTCGTTTCGTCTTAAAGTGCGGATCAAAGTTACTTATATTTTAAGTGTGCTACTTATATTTTAAGTGTGCTACTATAGTGTATAAATGCAGTTTTTAAGGATAATACTTTATATAATATATTTCTTTTTGTGACAGTTTAAAAAAAACTGTTACTCTTGCTTGTACAATTTACTTCATATATAATACTGTATCATCTAAAAAAAAAACAATGTATGAAAATATATATACACATGCATATTTATTATTATAATTACAAATATAAATATACTCTTTCTCTCTCTCTCTCTCTCTCTCTCTCTCTCTCTCTCTCTCTCTCTCT
>NW_020225596.1:3143-7956 GCF_003070985.1 Temnothorax curvispinosus
TCTCTCTCTCTCTCTCTCTCTCTCTCTCTCTCTCTCTCTCTCTCTCTTGGAGTAAGTATCAACTGTGTCACGCTGTGTGCTTGTTCCTGTTTTGAGTGGATTTATTTTCTGCAGCGAGCGGCCTCCGGACCTTTTTGTTGCAGATATTAGCATGTCTTTTGATGCTTGCCACGTGCAATTGCTGTCTTTCTGATGCTTGCTACCAAATAAGAATATTCTGTGGGAAATATCATCGCCTGTTGATCGTAGTCTGGACTGTCCTAAAGAAGTTGCTTACGGATGCGCATGCGCTTAGGTGGCTGCTGATTGGCTGCACGTGGCATCGGTCTGCGGCTCTGTGTCGGGGCTGCGCAGGCGTCTATAAGTAAATGTGATTGGCTGAGGCGGCAGATAGCCGTAGGGATGATGAGTGCGTGGTGAGCGCCAGAGGCGTTGCGGCGATATTTAAGCAGCCATTCGTGCAATCTGCGTTACCCGTATCGGTTGGTACCGCAGATATGATTGACATTGAGTACGCGGAATATAGATGCACTGCGTGCAAGAAGGAAATAAAAAACCTGGTAGTCCAGTGTCCTGGTAGTACAGGGCATGTATCAAATTATTTTTTCACCCTGGGTGTGTGAGTAAACACAAGGTATATAATAGAGCCAATGAGCTGGTGAAATGTGCGGGTCCATTTGAGGAGTTTTCAACTGGAAATGACAAATTAGAAATCCACAAGAAAACACCGACGGCGGCAGGGAGTGGAAGAGACAGACTGGAATCAACGGGATCTGCGAGATCCGCATCTAACACATCTAACAAGTCGGAGAGTGCAAATAAATCTGCAAATAAATCTTCTGATATGGATGTAAAGATAGATTGGCTGATGAGAGCAATAAAGGAGATGAGAGACGAAATGGCATGTAAAAAGGAAATTAAAACGGTAATTAAGGAAATAGTTCGTGAGGAATTGGAAGGTATAAAGTTAGAATTTGAAGAACTGAGGAGTATGCAGGTAGAAAATAAGGGTCCGCCTGAAGACGCGCTAAAAAGAAGTTATTGTGAAGCTGTAAGAAGTAAGGAAAAAGAAAGCGTGATAATAGTCAAGCCGAAGAAACAACAGGAAAGTGAAGCTACCAAGAAATTGGTAATGGGCAGTGTAGACATAAAAAATCTAGGAGTGGGTATAACAAAGCTCAGAAAAAGAAACAACGGAACAGTTATCGTTGGATGTGATAATGAGGGAGAGCTGAAAAAGCTAAAGACCACAGTACAGAATAAGATGGGTGAAGAATACAAAATCATGGAGCCAAAGAAAATAGAACCAAAGATAAAAATTATAAATGTGAGTAAGGAGGAAATGGAATTGGAAGAAGTAAACTTAATAGAAGCAATTAAAAAGCAAAATAAAATTGATGAGATAAGAGAAGGATTCTATATAAGAGTAGTGAAAAGAATAGTCAAAGAAGGAAGAAATGATAATATGCATGTCAGTGGGAAAGAAGAAGGCTCTTTAATACTTGAAGTGGATGATGTGACTCATGAATTAATGCTGAAAAGAGAGAAAATAAATATAGGTTGGAGGAAATGTCGTGTATTTAACTACTTCAGTGTTAAAAGATGCTACAAGTGTTGGGGATACTATCACATAGCCAAGTATTGTACTCGACAAGATACATGTCATAGATGTGCAGGCAACCACAAAGCAAACGAATATACGATATCGAAAAAGCGGTGTGTAAACTGCATGTATAAAGTCAAAACGTATAACTTAAAGATAAATGATGAACACGATGCCCTTAGTATGGAATGTCCGACATTCAAAAGAGCACTTGAGGAGGAAAAAAGGAGAACTGGCTGGGGAGCTACCAAGTAGCATCTACAGACAAAATTGGAATCAATTCTGTACACCAATGCGCAAAGCTTAATGGCACATAAAAAAGAGATACAACATCTAGTTTTGAAAAGAATGAACCCTACAATCTTGGCGCTGTCGGAAACTAGGCTGATAGCAGATATAGAGGACAGCGAGGTGTGTGTACCGGGCTACAACATAGTAAGGTGTGATGCTGAAAGCAGAAATACAGGAGGAGTAATTTTGTATATAAGAAGTGACATAAAGCATGAGGTAGTAGTAACAAGAAAATTGATTTCAAACTGTTGGTGCGCGGTAATCGAAGTACGAGAAAATTCGTATAAGGGCACGGTAATGGTAGTGTATCACTCACCGAGTGTGTCCGATGGTGATTTTATAAGATTTCTGGAGGACATAGTGGAAACATTGGTAATTAAAGGGGAATGCCTGTTGATTGGGGACTTTAACATAGACTTATTGATAAATTTGTTTTATGGGAGAAAGTTGCAAACAACAATGTTAAGCTTAGGAATGAAACAATATGTTAATAGTCCAACAAGAGTTACAAAAGATACTCAAACAGCTATAGATTTAGTTTTTGCGAACAGTGAAGTAATGGTACAAGTATATAAAAAACCTAAAATAACAGACCATGCGTGGCTGAGAGTCGACTTTAGTATACGAAAATCGAGTAATAGATATAGAGAATTTGTTGGAAGGGATTATAAGAAGTTTAAGGCAAATGATTTTCTTAGTTTAATTATAGAAGGGAAATGTAAGCAAACAGAGCTAGATGTAAATAAGAAAGGAGATAAATTTGTAGAGAATATGGTTAGTGCACTAGACTTGTAGCGCCTAAGAAAAAATTTCGAATACCGAAAATATGGGAAGGGAAAAAATGGTTTTCGAAGGATATAAGAATGGCTGCAAATAAAAGGGATACAGCTTATATTAAAGCAAGTTACTCTGGTGAAGAACAAGATTGGCGACAATTTAAGGGTAAGAGAAATGCAGTGGTTAAACTAATCAAAGTGAAAAAGAAAAAATATTATGAAGATATGATAGATAATAATAAAAAAGACCCTACGGAAATGTGGAAAACTTTAAAAGAGGTGGTAAAGGGTGTGCCGAGTCTTAGTGAAATAAATAAAGTTGATTTTGAGATAATAGTAGGCAGTGAAGATAGTAGCACAGCGGACAAATTTAATTTATATTATGCACAGAGTATTAAGAATATAATTGAAACCATTAAAGGGGGTTTTGCAGAGTCAGATGGTATTAACATAGAAAATAAGGGAATCATGGAAGAATTCAGTAGAATCGATGCAAGCGAACTAGAACAAATTGTTATGGGACTACCTAATAAGAAAGGAACAGAAGAAAGGATAACTAGTGGTATACTAAAAATAGCCTTTCATGCAATAGAAGTAGAATTTGTAGAGTTGATAAATAACTCGTTAATTAAAGGTCAGTGCCCCGATAGTTGGAAAACGTCCACAATAATACCTATTCCAAAGATCTCTAAACCAATTAAAGCAAGTGAATATAGGCCGATTAATGTTCTACCGATATATGAGAAAGTGTTAGAGTTAGTGGTAAAAGGACAAATAGAAAAATATCTGGAAAATAATAACATTATAACGGAGCATCAATCGGGTTTTAGGAAAAAGCACTCATGTGAAACAGCTATTCAAGTTGTTATGGATGAGGAAACTGTCAGTTAGCGAAGGAAAAATGGTAGGAGTAATTTTCATGGATCTTAAGCGAGCATTTGAGACTGTTTGTAGAATAAAACTTTTGGAGAAATTATATCAGTATGGCATACGAGGAATGGTGCTAGAATGGTTTAGATCGTATCTAAGTAATAAGACACAACAAGTTAAGTTTAATAATAAATGGTCGAAATTGCTTACTACTGAGTACGGAGTTCCACAAGGATCGGTGCTGGGGCCCCTGCTATTTATTTTATATATTAATGATATAGTTAAAATTATGCCATACGGGTATAGCATAAAAATGTTTACGGATGACACATTAATATATGTAACAGGAGATAGTTGTGAGGTGTTGGAAATGAAATTAAATATGGTGTTTATTAGAATAGAAGAGTGGATGAATGCAAATAAATTAAAATTAAACGCGAGTAAAACGAAATATATGATAATTAAAAGTATTAGGAAAGAAATAAAGGATAATATTACTCTAAAATGCGGGGATGGTACTGTGATAGAGCGTGTAGAGAAAATGAAATATCTTGAAGTAATTATTGATAGCAAGCTTCGATTGGAAGACCAATGTGTTTATATGTTAAAGAAAATAGGGAAAAAGACAAGCTTTTTGAATAAAATAGGTAGCGATATTTCTGCGTATGCAAGATGTGTTGTGTATAAATCAATTATAGCACCGCACTTCGAGTACTGTGCAACGTTACTAATTGGTATGAGCGAGACACAGCTGTCTAAGCTGCAAGTGGCACAAAATCGAGCTATGAGAGTATTATTGCAATGTGATCGACGAACCAAGGTAGAACACATGTTACAAACGTTGCACTTTATGTCTGTAAGACAGAGGTTGTATTATAATGTATGTATTTTTATTTATAAGATAGTGAGAGGAATGTTACCTGGTCAGTTAAATAATAGATTAGAAATAGTAGGTAATGTGAGTGAAAGATCTACTAGGCAGGCTGATAATATTGCAGTGCAATTTCGCAGAACAAGAAACGCGCAAAAGAGTCTGTTCTATAAAGGTGTGAATGTATATAATGCGTTACCGGTAGAATTGAAACAGAGCGAGAGGATCGAATTGTTTAGACGTAGGCTAAAAGAATACATAGTATTAACTGTGACAAAGTTGTAAGATTTTTATGTAACATATATATCTGAGAAAGCTAATAAATATCAATCATCATCATCTCTCTCTCTCCCTTTCTCTCCTTCTCTCTCCTTCTCTCTCTCTCTCTCTCTCTCTCTCTCT
>NW_020225596.1:8056-14461 GCF_003070985.1 Temnothorax curvispinosus
CTCTCTCTCTCTCTCTCTCTCTCTCTCTCTCTCTCTCTCTCTCTCTCAGCAGAAGCAGACGTGTGAAACATCGCTCCGTAAAAGTGTTAATTTTTGAGTGGTTTAGAAGTGAGGGAGAGTGTTAAAAAGTTGTGTAACGAATATCTGCATAGACCGGGGGTAGCCATGAGTGTTATCTAGCCGGAATATGTTGATACATAGACACGAGAACTGCATTTCGTTCAGAGGTCATCGAAACCTCGTACGACAGGTAGACATCGACGGCGAACATAAAACGCTGACGTGTGAAAGTGACGTGTTAAAGTGACGAGTCAATTAACTGTCTCTGCGGATATTAGCAGAATGAACGAGGAATACGCCGAGTATCGATGCTCGGCATGTAAGAAGGCGATAAAAACGGAGGTGATAGCATGTAAGTCCTGTGCCAAGCTTTTCTACCATCCAGGTTGTGTATCTAAGCACAAAATTTATGATAGAAACCGCGAGTTGGTGTCGTGTCCTGGCCCATTCGAGAAATTCATTATTAGTGATGGTGATAAAGTAGCTGATATAAATAAAGCAGTGGCAGCAACAGAAAGAGCAACGGCACCTGCAAAAATGAGTCCGGCGCCAAGCAGCGGGAATAAAGTAGCAGTCGCGAGTGATATTGATAGAAAAATAGATTGGCTTGTAAAAACAGTGAAAGAATTAAAAGATGAGGCAGCATGTAAAAAGGAGATCAAGTCAATGATAAAAGAAATAGTCCGTGAGGAGGTGGGAGGCATTAAACAGGAAATAGAAGAATTGAGAAAAATGTTGACGCAAGGGGCATATGGATCGTCAGGTGGAGCGGCAAGAAAATATAGCGATGTGATTAAAGAAAGGAAGGAAGAAAATATCTTGATTATAAAACCAAAAGTACAACAAGAGAGTGAAATTACGAAGAAAACAATTAAAGATAAAATTGATATAACCAAGATGGAAATAGGAATTACCAAATTAAGAAAGGGAGGTAAAGGGACAGTGATCTTAGGATGTGAGTCGAAAGAAGAGAAGGATAAGCTAAAGGCGACGGTACAAGCGGCAATGGGCGAGGAGGTCAAGGTCTCTGAGCCACAGAAGAGGAAACCAAAGATTAAAATAATTAATGTTGGTGGAGAAGAAATGAAAATGGAGGATGATGAACTGATAGATACAATCAAGAAGCAGAACAGAATTGGCGAAGAATCCGGTATGCACCTAGTGAAGAAAATATTAAGAGGAAAAAGTAAGGATACTGAGCAAGGATCCGTAATAATTGAAGTGGATGAAAGCACTCATAATTCACTAATAAACAGAGGAAAAATAAATTTAGGATGGCGAAAGTGTCCTATATTTAATTATATTAGTGTTAGAAGATGTTTTAAATGCTGGGGCTATTACCATATTGCCAAGAATTGCACGAGACAGGAAACATGCTATAAATGGTACAAGTGAATGAGAAACCTAAAATCACAGACCATACATGGCTAAAAGTAGAATTCAATACAAATAAAGATAGAAGTAAATATAAAGAATTTAGAGGCAGGGACTATAGTAAATTTAATGCAGATGAATTTCTTAGAATAATGGAAGAAAGAACTGAGCAAGGTCAAGGGCTAGATATAAGCATAAGGGCGGAGAGATTTGTTAATAGTATAGTAAGTGTATTGGATACTGTAGCACCTAAGAAAAAGTTTAAGATTCCGAAAATATGGGAAGGGAAAATGTGGTATTCAGATGAAATTAGAATGGCAGCAGATAGAAGGGATGAGGCTCACAGTAGAGCAATAAACTCAGGTAAAGAACAGGACTGGGAATTTTTCAAAAATGAAAGAAATGCAGTAGTTAAACTTATCAGGGCAAAAAAGAAAGAATATTATGAGAATATGATAGATAATAATAGGAGTGATCCCACAAAAATGTGGAAAACTTTAAAAGAATTAATTAAAGGTGAGCAAAGGGGTTCAGAGAACATCGATAATGTAGATTTTGAAATATTAGGAGACATAGAAGGATGCAATATAGCTGATAAATTTAATATATATTATGTAAAAAGTATTAGCAACATTGTGCAATCTATTAGTAATAAGGGGAGAGAAGGCACGGGTAGGAGACCTATTTATGTAATTGAGAATAAGGGAATTATGGAAAATTTTGAGCCAATTAGTGCAAGTGATTTGGAACAAATCGTTAGGGAACTACCACGAAAGAACGGAACAGAGGAAGGGATAAATAGTGATATACTGAAAATGGTGCTACCTGTGATAAAAGATGAGTTTGTAGGGGTAATAAATGATTCGCTTAGGACAGGTGAATTTCCAGAAGGATGGAAAACATCCACGATAATACCGATACCAAAGGTAAACAAACCAAAAAAAGCGAGCGAGTATAGACCGATTAATATGTTACCGATATATGAAAAAGTATTAGAGTTAGTTGGAAAAAAACAGTTGGAAAAATTTCTAGATGACAATGAAATAATAACCAAATACCAATCGGGATTTAGGAAACAGCAGTCGTGTGAGACAGCAATTCAAAGTTTTATCGAAGAATGGAAGTTGATAATTGAGGAGAAAAAAATGGTGGGGGTGTTATTCCTGGATCTCAGGAGAGCGTTTGAGACAATAGATAGGGTAAGATTAGTGGAAAAATTATATCAGTATGGAATAAGAGGAGTGGTACTGGAATGGATAAGATCGTATTTAAGTAATAGAAAGCAGCAAGTTAGATTCAATGATATGTGTTCTAAAATAATTGAGACAGTATATGGCGTGCCACAGGGATCAGTATTAGGACCTCTATTGTTTATTTTGTATATAAATGATATAGTTAAAGTCTGTCCGGAGGGAAGTATATTTAGATTATTTGCAGATGACACGACCGCAAGTGTAACAGGAGAAAGTTGTGAGGAAATAGAAATAAAACTAAATATGGTGCTCGGTATAGTTGAAGAATGGATGAATATGAATATGTTAAAAATGAATGCAGATAAGACCAAATATATGATAGTTAGAAGTATAAGGAAAGAAATAAAAACAGACATAATAGTAAAAAGTTTGAATGGAACTATAATTGAGCGTGTCGAAATAACGAAACATCTGGGTGTAATGATCGATAGTAAACTCCGTTGGGAGAATCACTGTGATTATATGTTAAAGAAAATAGGGAAAAAAGTGAGTTTTCTGAACAGAATAGGAAATGATATATCGGCGTACACTCGATGTACTGTGTATAAGTCTATCATAGCACCTCACTTTGAGTATTGTGCAACGTTATTAATTGGTATGGGTGACACATTACTGAATAGGCTACAAGTTGCGCAAAATCGAGCTATGAGGGTTATACTTCAATGTGATCGACGTACCAAGGTAGACCTGATGCTGCAAGCACTCCACTTTATGAATATAAAACAGAGATTATTATATAATGTATGCATTTTTATTTTTAAAATAATAAGAGGAATAATGCCTAGACAATTAGGTAGCAAAATAGAATTAGTAGGTGATGTGAGTAACAGACAAACAAGACAGGCTGAGAATATTGTGGTGCGGTTTCGTAGAACGAGGGGCGGACAAAAGAGTCTATTCTATGAAGGTCTAAATATGTATAACGCCCTACCATTTGATATAAGATGTTGTGCCGCAAAGGTCAACGATCCCTAATTGCGACATTTAGCTGTCGGCGTTGCTTCCGGATCTTGCCAAACTCTCCAGAGGTGGCATTCCGGGTTTCGCAAGCGGCTTCCAGGTCGCTCACCCGGAAGCAAAAGCGCTGACAGCTAAGTCAGCATCGCGGAAGTAATACGCGAGGAAATAAAAAGCCCGCCCTTCGAAGAAGCGGCGGGCAGTCTAAAACGTAAGGCTAATCGCGCACGACCGAATGTAATCGACTACACGAACGCCCGCAAGTCAGGGCAATAGACTAAGAACACCTGTGTAGTAAGATTTGTGTAACACTAAGTTTATTAAAAGCTATTCTACAAGAATCTGGACTAGTGTGTCTTCTCTCTCCCGGCGGATCCCAAAGAACTCCGTGCCGATCCTGTAATCCCCAGGCGCGGCACAACAAATGGTGGCAGCGGTGGGATATCTGCCAACCGGACGGGAAGACATCCTGCCAGATCTACGGCATCCTGCTAAAAGGGAACGGATCATAAAACGACGGCAAAATATCCCGGAGAAGAAAAGCCAGCCGGATCCCGAGCACGTGAAACAACGGTAGCAGCCGCCGAGTGTCAGCGACATCGGAGAAGCCCCGACCTACCGCACGGACTCGCCAGCCGAGGCAACGCCACAGGGACGCACCGAGCCAGCGAAGCAGCGCAGCAGGGATACAGCGAAGCAGAGACGACACAAAGCAGCGGAGCGGCCCTGCAGGACTCCGACACAGCAGAAAGCGGACACCATGCGTTGCGCAGCGGTGCAGTAAGTCCAAAACAAATTGTAAACCGACTACGGCACGTGCCGAGCGTAGAAATAGCGAGCGTTCCCCGCGATAGAAAGTCAGAAGAAACTTCGCGATTACAGCAAATACGACCGCGAAAGCCGAAGGAAGCTTCGCGAGTACAAGAAATAAGCGTTAAGCACTAATAGATGTCGGACGACTTGTCCCGGCAGTCCCCTATTAGTAACGCGTCCTTCGTGTTGAGCGAGCGCGCACAACGAGCAATCGAGAATAGCATCCGAAACCGTTTTCGCGCCGCACGACGTACAGACCACGATTCTTTAAACCGCGTGCGACGAAACCTAGACGCGCAACTCGCCGACGACGATACGCCAGTGCTCGAATTGCACCCCAACGTCATTATAGAACGCGAGTTTGAATTTTTAGACGCTAGCCTTTGTAACACGAACGAGCAACCGCGAGATAGCCTAGCGGACGAACACGGCGACGAACACGATAACGCACACAGACAGCCCCCGACCGACGGTGACGCACGATCGGACACCTCGGCCGATACGCAAAGCGAAAACGCAGGGAGAGGAGAATTCTCCCTGACTTCGTACGACAGCGATATATTTGACCCCGAGGAAGAGGACTATACCCCCCGGGCTAGAACGATGAGCCAGCAACGAGCTGCCGCGACAATCACGCCGCGTGAGGACATAACCCCCGCGCAAAATAACGCCGAAATGGAGCGGCCCAGACCCACGGAAAATGGGCAACCACCCGAAGGCGACCAAAGTCGAGCCGCCGAGCCGACGCAAGTAAGCCCAGGAGCAATAAGCTCCGTGCTTAGCGACGTTTTGCGCATGATGCAGGACATGCAGGATCGCATGAACCGCGCAGAGACTGTAGAATTCGACCGCTCAGTCGAAGTCCTGCGCGCGATCCGCGACATACAGGATCGCGTGAGCCGGCTAGAATCCTCGCACGACCGCCCCGACGCGCAAGAACGACGCGGACGGAGCAGCCAGGGCCCGCTGGACGTG
Source organism: Temnothorax curvispinosus (assembly GCF_003070985.1). NCBI lineage: Eukaryota > Metazoa > Arthropoda > Insecta > Hymenoptera > Formicidae > Temnothorax > Temnothorax curvispinosus. The sequence continues at coordinate 13,489 of NW_020225596.1, forward strand.
ACCTACGGACGAACGCAGAGCGACATCCGTAGTCAGCCAGGGCACCACGTCGGATTCCTTAGCCTAAAGGAAGCCCGTAATATGATTCCCGAAATAAACGGAGAATCTAGGGAGCGTGTTCGCGAATTCCTCAGCGCAAGCACGTACGCGATGAAAAATATTCAGCCCATAGATAAAGCCATGCTTCTAGAAGCAATCCTATGCACTAAGTTCAAGGGCAAGGCGATGACCGACTTCGACACGCGCGATATTCACGATTTTGAACAGCTAAAACGCGAACTCGAAACGGAGTATCTCGGAAAGCGCGGCATGACCCACCTGCAGCTAGAATTCAACTCGCTAAAGCAAAAGGCGGGAGAAAGCGCGCAGGACTTTGGGCGTCGAGTCGAGAAACTAGCAAGAGAACTATATGAGGCCATGGAAGAAGGCCAAGGACATTCCCAAGAACAGCAGAAGGCGATTCTTGACAGCATTAAGATGCAAGCCCTGCACAATTTCCAAATAGGACTGCACGACGACATCAAAATGCTGGTCCGAGCGCAACGGTATCAAAGCCTACAAGAGGCGATAACCGGCGCCAACGCGGAGGAAAAGGTCAGAGGCCCCTCCCCGAGAAACGGACAGCTATCGTCAAGAAACAGACTCCCCGCGGAAGACGCCCGAAACGCGAGCGCAAACGTGCAATGCCACACATGCGGGAAGACCGGCCATTACGCGCGAGACTGCCGCGCGAACCGGTATGCAAGCAGATATACACTGCCGAAAGCAGAAAAGCCCCATAGAATCAACACCATAAAGTGCACCTATTGCGAGAAGGTAGGGCACAAGCGGGACGAGTGTTGGTCGTTGAACGGACGACCGAAAACAGAACGACCGCACCAATCGAAAAGGGAAGCCACGAAACAGGCGCCCGTAAGCACGGTGAGAAAAGATAAGTCGCAAGAAACGAGCGACGAAACATCATCCAACAGTA
>NW_020225597.1:0-2271 GCF_003070985.1 Temnothorax curvispinosus
ATATGATAATTTTAAATGCCATAATCACACTAATCTACTGAACCAGTTAAATAAATATTAACTTATTACGCGTTGTTAATCCATTTGTCATAACTTTTTCTTTTCTTTCATGTGTAAAATATATATTCTTATAATAGTTACTGTTGGTAGCGTACAACAATTCTTTTGATATAACATACTGTTCTTCTTTTACCATAAATTTCACTGATTTCTCATCGTTAGACTAAAATTCAACGGTCGAGTCTTCAAAACGTTTCACCCCTTTAAATACTACTGTGGACGATTGTAAATTCATACGTAGTTTTATTCACTAAATTATGAAAAATTTCAAACTTGCAATGTATTATAAACGTATCTATGAAATGATAATAAAACATAGATGTCGAGATTCTAATTATCTGATATATCACCCAAAATGGAATTTGATATTAAAACTGATTTAGGCGGATATATTATGGTAGTGATACATGAACTGCTAAATGTTTTACTAGTACATCACCTAAAAAAAGTATTCTATTTACAAAGTAAAATTTCCTGTAATTTCATATTCCAAGCAAAAACTTTTACAGAAAGAGTATTCCTCTGTCAATAAAGTGGACTATTCATAAAAAATCTATTACATATTATTCCAACGGTTTTTCTCTTGTATTAAGAGGAATGTTTACTTGAAAAGGAATATAATCTGTATACAAGAGGAAAATGATATTAAGAAGAGCAAGATTGTAGATGCAAGACGAAATTCCTCTAATTGTAAAAATATTGTGCTTAGAATATTTTCATCTTGATTTTAGAGGATTCCGCTTGAGACCATACATAAGAATAAAATCCTCTAAGATTTAGAAGTTTCCGCTAAAACTAAAATTATATATTTGGGGGTAATATATAAAATTCATTACACTTATTTGGAAAATATGTACACGAAAAGAACGGTTTTGCTGAAGTATCTAAAAATTTAGCATCTAATAATTTAAAGTATCTAATAATTTTGTTGCATCATCAAAATAATTAATTATAGGTCGCTGAAATATGATAATGTTGTAAAAAAAATTTTTAGCAATCAGTTCAAGTTTTCTACATAATTATTTTGATGGTCGAACAAAATTATTTTCAGATCTGTATTCAGTAATTTTTAGATATACTTCAGCAAAATCATTCTTTCCGTGTACTGTGTATATATATATATATATATATATATATCATATATATATATATGATTTTTTAAATAAAAATATAAATTAGATTTTTTCCTTGCTATATGCAGCATTGAGAATGCAACAACGCAGTGCTGCTTGTTAACCCTATAGGTGTACACATAGTCTCTAAGATCCCAGTCCAACTTCCTTTTTTCACACATTTCTGGATTTTTGTCCCATATATTCTTTTCACCCAAAAAAAAATAATCTTAGTTTTAGCGGAATCCTCTAAATCTTAGCGAATTTTATTCTTGTTTATAGCCTCAAGAGGAATCCTCTAAAATCAAGAGGAAAATATTCTAAGCACAAGCATTTTTACAATTAAAGGAATTTCATCTTGCATCTATAGTCTATAGTACGCGATCTTGCTATTCTTAATATCAACATTTTATTGTTAACAAACCAAACAAATTTTTGAATTTTGCTTTTTCTATAATACATTTGCTTAAACAAAGGCCCCAGATGAGAAGCACACTTTGTAAACAAAAAGGGTTATGTCAGAAGCCCTGCTAGTGAGCACGCTCTGACTGGCGAATGCTGGAGAAAGTGGAGAAACCCTACCGAGCTGCCCTAGATATAAGAGTCAATGTTGAATCTTAATTACGCGCAAGGATACTGGCGATGCGCCGCGTAGCGGGCGCGAGCCGAACTCTTGCCGCGCGAGCCCGCGCTGCCGCCCGTCCCGTCGTACAGCCTAAGCTCCAAGTAAACATATATTCCTCTTACAATAGTACAAGAGGAAAACCGTTAGAATAATATCTAATAAATTTTAGTTGAATAGTCCATTTTATTGACAGAGGAATACTCTTTCTATAAAAGTTTTCGCTTAGAATATGGGATTACAGGAAATTTCACTCTGTTAATAGAATACTTTTTTTTTGGGTGTAAGACTGTGTATACCTAAGGTACGAGGTACGGTATAAGTAGACAAGTAGATAAGTAAGTCTACTCTGTGTCGGCGTCTTCGATCTAAAGTGAAGTAGTTCGCCATGATGTTGAGTGTGGAAACGTATGTCTGTCCTTCTCCATCACTCACGGAGAAAAACAGACATACGATTTTTCTCCTTCTCCATCTTAT
>NW_020225598.1:0-1063 GCF_003070985.1 Temnothorax curvispinosus
TGTGGTCGTCCTCTACCGCGCGCTATCTCGCGCTACCGCGCGCTCTCAAACATTTTGGTCCTTCGAGCCGGATTATACCGGCACCCGCGAATTCGGGAGTGCTTCCGCAAAGAACGACCGCAGCCATGAGCATAGACCAGAGCGCCTTGCTGAGCAGCCAGCACGACATCCACGGCCGCATCTCCCGTTCCATGGACAACCTCCGGAAGCTGGGTGCAGATAAGCTCACCCTCGACGCTGTGAGCACCCGCATTCGCATTCTCGACGACCTGTGGGCAAAATTCGAGTCAAACCATGATCTCATTCGGGCATGTTACGGGCAACTCTACAACGAGAGTGAGTACGCAAAAACAAATTTTGTCGACACCGTTGAGAACACTTACGTGCATCAGCATAGTCTGCTTACCGGTCTCGCGAACAAACTAAAACCCGCGACGCCCAGAGTGCCAGCTGGGCCGGTGCAGAACAACGAACACTCTCCTAAGACCTCGTTGCCCCGCATTACGCTGCGCGATTTCTCCGGCGCGTACGAAGACTGGCCTTCGTTTCGTGACCTCTTCCAGTCGGTCATCGGCAAAAACTCCGCCATCTCAAACGTCGAGCGCTTCCACTACCTTCGGTCGTGCGTGAAAGGCACAGCTGAAAAATTAATTCGATCGTTAAACGTAACCGGAGACAATTACGAACGCGCATGGGCGATCTTAGACAAGCATTACGAAAACAAAAGGGAGTTGATACGCTCCAACTTTGCAACGTTCACCGCCGTCGCAAAGATGAAGGGAGATACCGCCGATGAACTTAGCCGAATTTCCAACGCCGCGACGGCCGCTGTTAACGCGCAGGAGAGCATCGGCCGGCCTATCGAGTCCCACGGGATGGACCTCTTCAACCACCTCGTAGTCGAGCTCTTTGATCCGCGTACGCGTCTCGAGTGGGAGTCCTCCATCTGCGACTCCATCAATCCACCGGATCACACGGCACTCACGGACTTTATGACCAAGCGCATACTAACACTTAATGCCGCGAAACCGAAACCCGCGTCGAAAGCCACAGAGACACGATC